>NC_142794.1:67110348-67239243 GCF_049724085.1 Artemia sp. Qi Xiang Cuo
TGATTGGAAGGCAACTAACACCGCTTCCACGCCCACTATTTATCTCCAGACACAAGCAATCAAAATTTTGAGATAGTCATTTTGTTCAAAGTAGTTGAAAAGTCCGGAAATTATATCTAAGAGGATGACACTCCCCACACAGCCCTCAAGGTAAGGGCTGTAAGTTGTGCCCTGGGGGCGTATAAGGTTTTTATTGAAAGCTTTGTTGTAGAAACTTCAAAAAGGGTTCATTCGATTGGAAATTCAAAGGGCTAGGGCCCTTTTTAATAGTCGAAAGTGATTTGAAGGCAACTAACCCCCTTCTCACGCCCACCTTTTCCCCAAACACATCCAATCAAAATTTTTAGATAGCCATTTTGTTCGACGTAGTTAAAAGTTTTAGAAATTAGGTCTTTGAGGATGATAACCCCCTCAGAGCCCTCGGGGCAAGGGTTGTAATTTATGTCCTGGAGGCATATAAGGTTTTTATAGATAGTGATGCTATAGAAACTTCAAAAAGGGCTCATTGGATTGGAAACCAGAAGGGCTTGTGCCCTTTTTATAGTCAAAATGGATTGGAGGATAACTAACACCTCTCTAACACCCGCCATTTCCCCAAACACATCCAATCAAAATTTTGAGATAGCCATTTTGTTGGACGTATTTAAAAAGTCTGGAAATTATGTTTTTGAGGATGACACTCCCTCCACGGCCCTGGGGGCATATGCCCTGGGGGCATATAACTTTTTTATTTATAGAAAGCGTTGTCGTAGAAACTTCAAAAAGGAATCATTCGATTGGAAATTGAAACGGCTTGTGCCCTTTTTGATAGTCGAAATTGATTGGATGACAAGTAACCCCTCTCTCATGCCCCTCATTTCCCCAAACACATCCAATCAAAATTTTGAGATTGCCATTTTGTTCAACGTAGTTGGAAGGTCCGGAAATTGTGTGTTTGAAAATGACAACCCCCTCACAGCCCTCATGTCAAGGGTTGTAAGTTATGCCCTGGGGCATATAAGGTTTTTGTAGAAAGCGTTGCCGTAGAAAGTTCAAAAAGGGCTTATTCGATTGGAAATTGAAACGGCTAATGTCCTTTTTAATAGTCGGAAATGATTGGAGGGCAACTAACCCCCCTCTCACGCCCAATATTTCCCAAATCACATCCAATCAAAATTTTGAGATAGCAATTTTCTTAAACATAGTTGAAAGTTCTGGAAATTATGTCTTTGAGGATGACACCCCCCCCCCCAGCCCTCAGGGCAAGGGTTGTAAGTCATACCCTTGGGGCATATAAGGTTTTTATTGAAAGCGTTGTCGTAGAAACTAAAAAAAGGCTCGTTCGATTGGAAATTGAAAGGGCTAGTGCCTTTTTTAATAATTAAAAGTGATTGGAGAGCAGCTAACGTCCTAATCACGCCCACCATTTCCCCGAACACATCCAATCAAAATTTATGAGATTTATGCCATTTTGTTTAGCGGAATGGAAAGTTCTGGAAATTAGGTCTTTGAGGATGACAAGCCCCTCACAGCTCTCAAGGCAAGGGTTGTAATTTATCCCCTGGGGGCATATAAGGTGTTTATACAAAGCGTTGTTGTAGAAACTCAAAAAGGTAGAAACTCAAAAATGTATGCTTCCTATTCAGTTAACCTTTTGTGTAAAAGCTACTCGCCTATGGGCGCCCATACGGGGGGGGGGCACAACACTATAGCGTTGCCTATAGTAACGGCCATACGGCTCAAATGTTTTATAATTATTAATTTTTTTTCCCAGAGGCACTTCATATGGAAGGGGTCGTCGTAGAAACTTCAAAGGGGACTCATTCAGATGGAAATCGAGAGTTCTAGTGCTCTTTTTAAGGGTCAACAGGATTGGAGGGCAACGAGCCCCCCCCCCACGCACCTCATTTCCCCAAACACATCCAAACAAAATTTTGAGATAGACATTTTTGTTCCGCTTAGTTGATTTCCAGAAAGAAAATATATTTTTGAGGAGGACACTCCCCCACAAGGCGTTGTCATAGAAACTTCAAAACAGGCTCATTCGATTGGAAATTCAAAAGGCTAATGCCCTTTTTAATAGTCGAAAGTGATTGGAGGGCACCTAGCCCCCCCCCCCCTCTCGCCCATCATTTCCCCAAACACATCCAATCAAAATTTTGAGATAGCTGTTTTTTTCGGCGTAGTTGATTTTCAGACAGAAAATATATTTTTGAGGAGGACACTCCCCCACAACCTTCAAGGCAAGGGTTTTAAGTTATACCCTGGGGGCATATAAGGTTCTTATAGAAGGTGGTGTCGTAGAAATTTCAAAAAAGGCTCATTCGATTGGAAATTCAAAGCACTAGTGCCCTATTTAATAGTCGAAAGGATTGGAGGGCAACTAACCCCCTCTCACGCCAACCTTTTCCCCAAACACATCCAATCAAAATTTTGAGACAGCCATTTTATTAAACGTAGTTTTAATTTCTGGAAATTAGGTCTTTGAGGATGACAACTCCCCCAAGCCCTCAGGGCAAGGGTTGTAAGTTATGCCCTGGGGTCATATAAGGTTTTTATAGAAATCGTTGTCGTAGAAACTTCAGAAAGGGCTCATTCAATTGAAAATTTAAATCGCTAGTTCCTTTTTTATTGAAAGTGATTCTAAGGCAACTAACACCCCTTTCACGCCCACCATTTTCCAAAACACATCGAAGCAAAATTTGGCATAGCCATTTTGTTCAACGTAGTTGAAACTTTTGGAAATTATATATTTGAGTAGGACACTTCCCCCACAGTCTTCAGGGGCAAAGGTTATAAGTTATGCCCTGGGGGCATATATGGTTCTTATGGAAGGAATGCTCGTATAAACTTCAGAGAGTGTTCGTTTAAATTGTCAATTGAAAGTTCCAATTCACTTTTTAAGCGTCGAAAGATATTGGAGGGTAACCAGCCCCTCCCAAACCCTTTTTTCCCAAATGCATCCAATAAAAATTTTAAGATAGCTATTTTGTTAAAAATAGTTCAAAGATCATATAACAAAAATTCCGGTGTCGACATAAGCCACCAGGGCCTGACGGGAAGCGTTGTAAGTTATGCCCTGGGGCATATATGGGTCTTATGGAAGGGATGCTCGTATTAGCTTAAAAGAGGGATCATTTGATTGGATATTGAAAGTTCAAGTTCACTTTTTAAGAGTCAAAAGAGATTGGAGGGCACCTAGCCCCTCCTCCACGCCCCTTTTTCCTCAAAGCCAACCGATAAGAACTTTGAGATAGCTTTTTTTTAAATAGTTCAATGACCATATAACGAAAACTCAGGGGTCAGCACAGGCCCCCAAGGCCCGAGGGCAGGCGTTGTAAGTTATGCCCTGGGGGAATATATGGTTCTTATTAAAGGGATGCTCGTAAAAAATTCAGAGATTGCTCATTTGATTGAAAATTGAAAGTTCTAGTTAAGTTTTTTAGAGTCAAAAGGGTTTGGAGGTTAACTAGCCCCCCCCCCACCCCCACTCCCCTTTTTCCCCAAATGCATCGAATAAAAATTTTGAGATAGCCATTAAGTTAAAAATTTCTTAAAAGTTAGATAACAAAAACTCAGGTGTCGTCATAACCTCCCAGGGCTCGGGGGCAGGCGTTGTAAGTTATGCACTGGGGCATATAATGTTCGTATGAAAGGGATACTCGTATAAACTTCAGAGAGGGCTCATTTGATTGGATATTGAAAGTTCGAGCTCACTTTTTCATAGTCAAAAGAGATCCGAGGTAAGCTAGCCCTCCTCCCCCACGCCTTCTTTTTCAAAATCAATCTGATGAAAATTTCGAGATAGACATCTTGTTAAAAATAGTTCAAAGTTCAGATAAGAAAAATTCGGTGTCAATAGAACCCGCCCAGGGCACAGGGGAAGGCGTTCCAAGTTATGCCCTAAGGGCAAGTATGGTTCTTATGAAAGGGATGCTCGTATAAACTTTATAGAGGGCTCATTTGATTGGAAATTAAAAGTTCTAGTTTACTTTTTAAGAGTCAAGAGAGTTAAACTAGCCCCTCCCTGCTCTTTTTCCCCAAACCCATCCGCTACAAATTTTGAGATAGCCAGTGTTTTGGAAATTGTTATAAAATTAGATAACAAAAACGCCCCCACAGCCCGGGGATTGGCGCTGTAAGTGTTGTCTTGGGGGCGTATATGGTTCTTATGAAACGGATGTTCGTATAAACTTCAGAGGGGGCTCATTTGATTGGAAATTGAAAGTTCTAGTTCAATTTTTAGAAGTCAAAAGATATCCGAGGGCAACTAGCCCCCTCATACACCCTTTTTTCCCCAACCCCATCTGATAAAATTTTTATAATAGCCATTTCATTAAAAATAGTTCAAAGGTCAGATAAGAAAAATTCCTGTGTTGACGGAACCCGCCAGGGCCCGGAGGCAGGCGTTATAAGCAATGCTCTAGGGGCATATATAGTTCTTATGGAAGGGATGCTTGTATAAAATATCGAGAGGGCTCATTTGATTGGATATTGAAAGTTCTTGTTCAGTTTTTAAGAGTCAAAAGAGATCGGAGGACAACTAGCCCCCCTCCTCCACGCCCTAAATGCATCGGATAAAAATTTTGAGATAGAAATTTTGTTAGAAATAGTTCAGAGTTTTGATAACAAAAAACTCCGGTGTCGACACAGCCCCCCAGGGCCCAGGGGTAGGCGTTGTAAGTTATGTCCTGGGGGCATATATGGTTGTTATGGAAGGGATGCTCGTATAAAATTCCTAAAGGGCACATTTAATTAGAAATTGAAAGTTGTGATTCACTTTTTAAGAGTCAAAAGTGATTGAAAGGCAGCTAGCCTCCCCCCACACTCCATTTATTTTTTCCCAGGGGCACTTCATATAGAAGGGGTCGTCGTATAAACCTCAAAAGGGGCTCATTTGATTGGAAATCAAGAGTTCTAGTGCCCTTTTTAAGAGTCAAATGTGATCAGAAGGCAACTGGCCCCTCCCCAAGCCCTTTTTCTCTGAATACATCTGATAAAAAATTTGAGGTAGCCATTTTGTTAAAAATAGTTCAAAGATCATATAACAAAAAATCATTTATGTATGGTCATTTTGTTAAAAAAATGGTTCAAAGATATGATAAAAAAAAAACTACTGTGTTGACACAATCCCCTCCCCAAGGGCCGGGGTAGGAGTTGTAAGTATTGTTCTGGGGGCATATATGGTTCTTATGGAAGGTATGCTCGTATTAACTTCAGAGAGGGTTCATTTGAATGGAAATTAAAAGTTGTAGTTCATTTTATCAGAGTGAAGAAAGATCAGAGGGCAACTAGCCCCTCCCGCCCTCCAGGCATTTGGGTGTATCGGATGGATAAACCCATCCGATATAAATTTGAGGTATCTATTTTATTAAAAGTAGTTCAACCATCAGATATTAAAACTCCAGGGTCGACATAACCCCCCAGGGCCCAGGTATAGGCGTTGTAAGTTATACTCTGGGGATATATATGGTTCTTATAGAAGGGATAGTCGTATAAACTTCAGGAGAGGGCTCATTTGATTGAAAATAAAAAGTTCTAGTTCACTTTTAAAGAGTCAAAAGAGACCGAAGCTTAATCTAGTCCCTCATGCCCTTTTCCCCCAAACCCATCTGATAAAAATTTTGAGATAGCAATTTTGTTAAAAATAGTTCAAACATCAGATAATAAAAACTCCGAGGTTGACACAAACCCATTTTTTAACTTTGATATTGTTACTTTGGTACCAGTTTTGATACTTTGATGAATATTTGATTTTGAAATCAGGAATTTTAAAAAACTTGAAACTTTTTGCAATCAAAAACGAACAAAAATTAATTAAAAAAAAAGTTTCATAAAACTAATTTTTTCAAAGAAAAGTAAAGGCCATTTTAAACTTAAGCTTAGCAGATACAAATACCTTTTAAAATTCAAACTCAAAACGACCAGAAATTACTATTAAAGAATAAATGAAACCCAAAACCAACAGAAATTAAATAAACATTCATAGAAATACATACAACAAGTAATAATATAAATGAATAAATAGATCTTAAAGCGAGTAATGCTTAGATTGAATTTGAATATCAAGCTTAAAACGAAAAAGAATATTTTCCTATTAAAGCATAAATGAAACTTAAAACGAACAGAAATTAAATAAACAATCAATGCAAACAAACATACAATAGATAGTAATGTAAATTGATAAATAAATCTTAAAACGAGTGAAACTTAAATTGAATATGCAAATAATGTTGGAAACGAACATAAATCACCACAAACAAGAGTTTGGGTATGACCTTCTTCTCTCATTGTAAAAGTCTAAAACCTACTGCGTCATTGGCGCTTTACTGCAAACCATACGCGCCTTGGACAGTCTTGGAAAATAAAAACACCCACAAAGTGAATATTTGATTTATTACGAGATTAATTTTGTAAAGATCGGTCTATTGGTTACTGTATTTTACTACCGCTGTATTTTTATTTTCCTTGCTGTGAGAACTGGAAAAGAAAATAAATCTAACACAATCCGTTTTCAGTTTGAGCCAATGACGCAGTAGGCTTTTGGTTTTTATTTACAGTTAGGAAAGGCGGCAGTATCCAAACAATTGTTTGTTTGGAAACTATATTCGTCTTAAACAACTTTAAAAATAGCTAATAAATTAAACTGAATATTTGATGTATAATGATATTAATTGCTGAAAGCTCATCAGTTCAAAATGTTACTATATTTTTAATGTTTATTTTCAATATTAAGTACAAACGAAAATATTTGTCATAAATTTTGTTTTCGTAAAGCGCCAATGACACAGTAGGTTTTAGACCTTTACAGTGAGAGAAGGAGGTCATACCCAAACTCTTGTTTGTGGTGATTTTTGTTTGTTTCAAGCTTGATTTGCACATTCAATTTAAGTTTCACTCGTTTTAAAATTGATTTATTAATTTACATTAATATCTATTGTATGTTTGTTTGCATTGGTTTTTTATTTAATTTCTGTTCGTTTTAAGTTTCATTTATACTTCAATAGGAAAATATTCTTTTTCGTTTTAAGCTTGATATTCATATTCAATCTAAGCATTACTCGCTTTAAGATTGTATTTATTCATTTATATTATTACGTGTTGTATGTTTTTGCTATGATTTTCTATTTAATTTCTGTTCGTTTTGGGTTTCATTTATTCTTTAATAGTAATTTCTGGTCGTTTTGAGTTTGAATTTTAAAAGGTATTTGTATCTGCTGAGCTTAAGTTTAAAATGCCTTTACTTTTCTTTTAAAAACTTATTTTTCGGAAATTTTTTTTTTAATTAATTATAGTAAAGATTGATGTGGGTACAATGTATTATTATTATTTTCTTTTTTTTTTTTTAAACCTGGGCCCTTCGAATCGAAGGAGTTGTCTTAGAAACTTCGAAAAGAGCTCATTCGATTGAAAATGGAAAGGGCTAATACCCTTTTTAATATTCAAAAGTGATTGGAGGGCAACTAGTCCCCCCCACTCCCACCCTTCCATTTGCCCATCATGTTTAAAAACTAAATTTTTCCTTAAGATTAAATCAAAATGCACTGTGTTAATGCTAATTCCCAATAAGGCATCTCAACAGTATCCCAAGAATGACTGAGGGTCTTATGTTCAAAGTTTCGGGGCTACTTCTGCTCTTAAAATTTAACGAAATCAAAATACCGTAAGTTTATCCGGGCTATCAAAGAAAGTAAACAGATTTTTTTTGCGAATGGTATCAAGTTTTCTATTTCAGGTCAACTAGAGGAGGTATAAAACTAAATTAAACACTACTATTTGTGTGTCCTGATTTTTAAAAGGGTGTATGTTGTTAAAGATTGCAAAAAAAAAAAAATTCCAGCATGCAAATAGCAGGCCAAACCAAAAAGTCTTAAAAAATCGAAAAGATTTAAAGAATTATTTTCTGTATCTCTGAAAAGACTATGTCAATATAAAACGAACAGTAATTAATAAAAAAACTTTTTCCACAAAATAAGTTTTTCAAAGAAAAGTAAGGAACTCCATTAAACCAAAAATGAGCAAAAATAAAATAAAATAATGTACCAAGCATGAAACTACCACAAATCAGCATCGATAAATAAATGAAACCAAAAACGAACAGAAATTACAATAAATAACCGAATCAAACTCAAAACGAGCAGAAATTAACATGAGTAGGGCTCAAAACCCCTGTGCCTTCCCAAGGCTAAAACACAATTTGCACTTTACTGAAAAACTACAAATGAATATGTATTGTCAGTTTAATATACATATACTGATATTTAGTAATCAAAATGTTAATATTATTTGATCTATTAAAGTTTTAAAAGTAAAAACATTTATGTTTTTTCAGTAAAGTCCGTCTCTCTCCTAAATACATGCCAACTCCAGAACGAAGTCTTGCGTATCCATCTTGTGGTGATTCTAAGAAAATTTATTCATACCAAAACAGGTCCAAAGCTTGATATATCGTAACCACAGTTTATAAACTTATCCAGTAAGTTTACCGCAAATGATTTCTGGCTCTTCATTCTCGGTGCAAACAAAAAGCTCCTCCCACTTATTTCTGCACTTATTATTCCCTTATTGGTTGAGCCGGCCAAGTGTTTTTGTCAGTACTTGTTCCGTAGTTGATTATTCTTTGTCTACCCGTGAAAAGATCTAATACCGCTTATGTTTATATCTGCAAAAACGTTCTCTGGAGCACTCGCACCTCGGTCCGGGTTTTTATAATGGGTGAGATAGGGAAAGATCATACTGGATAATTATATAAACTGTGATCGTAACCGTAAGAGTTTAATTCAGTAAATAAGGTATTACCTATAAACTAAATAAATATATCACCCTATACTCAATGATGGAGTGAGCACATGGAGTTTTCTTAACTAAGCCAGGAGGGCAATAGGTGGATATGATAATATCCCCTTGTGTTAGAAAATCGTTTTTTGGTAGAAAAAAATCTCGGTTTTGGTATTTTCATTATAGAAAATTGAAAAAAAGTCCCCCTAGTTTCTCAGAAATACCTTTTCTTGTGTCTTCAATAAGAAATGTCAAAACGGAAAAATAAACTTACTCTACTAAAAATCCAGTACAAAATAGCAATGGCTCCCACTGATCACTTTCTAGGTCTCTTGCTCTTTGTAATTCGAAGTTCAATTAATAACTGACACGTCCTGTTTCTGTTACTTTGCTAAATAGCATAAAACGTAGTGGCCAATATTTTAAGCTGTAATACTTTATATAAATCACATCTCTGTATATAAAATTGATTAACCCAGTTTAGAAACGCTTGAGCAGGTTTGCCACCCCTAGTGATATATCCCTATTTTTAGAGATTTTTTACATAGCCTAAACAAAACAAAAATCACTAAATCAGCTCGAAAATCACTAGATTATTGAAGACAATCACTCATCAACCATAACATCATTAAAATCGAGTGTTTTTTCACCGGGTGGCAATCCTGCGCTTGAGAATGGTAGTGATGTGTTTGATATTCACTTATTCGTACAAAGAATACCGTCAAAGCAAAGACTGAATAATGAACAGCAAGAATAATAATCCTCACACCTGAAATGATGAATCGTAGAAATCCCTAAGTAAATCTGGAAAGCTCGTAAAAATCCCTAAAGCAACATCACTAAAAAAAACCTAAATAAAAACGTTTACCCCTAAAAGACAAAAAAACAAAACCATTTTTTTGTTGTTTGAAACCAAAAAGTAAAAACACTGCGCTCCATGCTAATGATTTAATATCTCCCAAGGGCAGTCGAACTCCCATAAAATGGCTTGTTCACCGATTTTGTTGCAAAAATGATCTTGATCTAAAAATTAGACATATGATTCTGGTGACACTAAAGTGGGATGTATCGTAGCCGATCTGGTCTCTGTAGCCAGAAATCTGTTTTGGCAGGGACCAAGTGTAAAAAATGTATTTCTTTACAAATGAATAAGCAAAAGCACAAGTTTATGCGTAATATGCATATTTCTTACGGGGTGGGGTGATACAAGACCCCCATGTATATAAATTGATTTGGACACCAAAAGTGGGATAATCCGTAGTCCAAAAATATTAATACTTCAAGGATACGTATCCTTTGTTGACAGCTATCTCGTTAAAAACCTAACAAGGTTAAAACCGTACCATGGCAAATTAGATCATCAAATGGCTTTTGAATTAAAATTAGTTGCCATAATGTGAACAACACTTCCCCATCTGCTTCTATTGCTTCCTAAAGAAGCAGGCAATAAAACGCATGGCTTGCATTGATAAATTGTATACAATAAGCCCTTTCAATGGTATATTATCAAAATTCCAGCTGCCCTTTTCTGGCTAATAATGGCTCACTTGAATCCTGTCATGTTGTCAAGATCCCTTTTCCAAAGCTGACTTTATTATACTTTTGGAATCAGCCTTGTATTCTAGTCTTCTTTCATATAAAAAGTTCAGCGTCGCTTCTACGTTAAGGGATATTTCTACAGTTTTTTTTTTTTTTTTTTTTAAACTGCCGCCACAGTTTACTGTGTAGACTGTAAACCATACAGTATAGCCCAAAATGTATGGGTAACTTGTAAGAGTGGAAAATACCGCTTGTGTCGACAAAAAAAAACTATCAGCCTCGGTCTATCAGCCTCTGTCGATACTAGGCATTTTTCAAGCTTCTTAATCGTTTCTTTTTTGTCAGGAAATCAAATCAGACACATATTACTACCCTAACTTTACCAATTACATTAATTAAATTAACTAGTCTTATTATTGCAATAAAAAATGCCAAGTGTCGCCAAACGCAAGATGGCGTTTCTTTGTGGACGCTAAACTCCGTTCCCACTCTTATAAGTTACCCATACTCTTTGGTATAGTCTAAAACAATATCGGAAACCGGAACGTGCCTAAAACCTAGTTATTTAATTATATATATATATATATATATATATATATATATATATATATATATATATATATATATATATATATATATATATATATATATATATATATATATATATATATATATATATATAAATATATATATATATATATATATATATATATATATATATATATATATAAATATATATATATATATATATATATATATATATATATATATATATATATATATATATATATATATATAATATATATCTGAATATTCAAAAATCAAGTGGTTAATGTTACCCATCAGACGTTACGTGCCTGAAAATATTTTTCCTTTTTTTTAAAAAAAGACAAAACACCACCAAAAGCGCAAGCAATATTTATGAAAATTACACAGTCCAGTTCAGTATACAAGAGGACCTTCTTGTAAACTTCTTAAGCACCTATTATAATAATGGGGGATTTTACATTTTTATTTCAAGAACAATGATCACGAATGCGAGTTTATTTATTTGTTTATTTTTTGTTCTGTTTTCCCCTGAGGTGATTGTATCGATCCAATGATCCTAGAGAATTGGGGAAAGTGTCTTTCGAACGAATCAAAATTCTAATTCTCTTTTCAGAAGCAAAAAACCTTATGCCTCAGCAAAGTAGCGTTTTCCGCCTTTTTATGGCGCAAAATTGAGCGGAACATGATTTGAAGGGTTTTAAGATACCAATCGATTTAAAGTTTTGGAAAATTATATGAAACTCATATGATATACTTATTTTATACTTATTTTAGATACTTATTTTAAAACTCCATTTAACTAAGCTGATCCACTTGATGTTCGACAAAATTGTGTACAGTGATGTATAATTGCACGCTATTATTGAGGAGGGTTGCGGAGTTGCCGTTTGAGGCGGGAGTTTGCCTGATACCTCAAAATGTGAGTGTGTGTGGGGGAGGGATGGGGTGGGGAGAGTTGAAGTTGATCTTTAATCCGGCTTTATTTGGAATAAGCCTGAATATGCATCCTGGGGGCGGGGGGGGGTGATACCTCCCGTCTTACTACATCAAAATGTTTTTTTTGCATCAAAGATTTAATTCATGAGCTTACCTGTTTGTCCTGTAGGTTCATTAAGTTTAAAGCTACTCTACAGAAGTTCAAAAGCCAGGAAGAAATTCTCTCATTTTTGAAAAAGTGGAAAAGAGCCCAAAAAGGGAAAGTGATTTTGACGAAAATTACACCATCGAATTAGGCGTATCATAGAAATTTCTTTAAAGAAGTTTCAGGTCCCTGTTTACCAAATATAAATTTGATTTTTTTCGAGAAGGGTAATCAAGTATGCGTGTTTTTTGTTTATTTAATTTTTTTGGTAATGGTTGGGTAATGGTTTACCTGTTATCGCAGAAAGTCTTTTTCTATGTAACGCAAAACAATAAATTCATATGACTACCAGAATATAGGTGGAGGAGGGGAGTTCGTCTTCATGACTTGAATGATGCACTTAAAATAATTTTTGAAATATTTGACCCCCTTCCCCCTAATCAACATTTGTTTTGTTTTCGTCGTTTTTCATGAAAATAAAAAAGGTAAAATTAAGGGGTCAATGAGCCCCATCCCAATTAGCGCCCAAATCAATGTATTGGGTATATACAATGATCATTATCAATCCTAATTATATACCGAGAGAAATTAGGTACTACCTGCTCCAATCGCAGGTTTATAAATCCCTTAAAATATCAAGAACTTTAAAGAAACTTGAAATTCTTATAATTCAAAAACTGTTAATTTTTACATTTCAAAAACAATTCTAAAAATCTCGCACTTCCAAAATTCTATCACTCCATAACTTAATTTTTACACTTTAACAATTCAAACTCATTTAATTTCGATAATTTGAAGAATTTTCATTTTTTTTCATCTTCGCGACATAAAATTTCAATATTCCTACAGCACATGCCTTTACAACTTCATGAGTCTCATCTGTATTCAAAAGTTCCATTTCTTAGACCTAATTTTCACAATTTGAAAACTCAGATCCTTCACATTTCTAAAATCTAACTATATAACACAACTTGTGGTTGAATTCCTGCCAGACTTTGTGTGGATTTCAAACATATTCAACTAGAACCTAATATAAACCTAACTTATCCATTATTTCAAATTAAGTGAGCAAAAATTGAAATAATAAATATGTTTTAAAAAACATTGAAAAAAGTATTAGTTTGTTCGACAAAATCAAAAAAGTGTCAAAACCTAACCACAAGTATTTGAAGAACTAATTAGGAGAACCTAAATTCAGAAAACCAAAGTTAGCTAAAAATTAAACGTCTTAAAATTGTGGAAATGTGAAATTTCTTAAATGCATTGAAGTGTGAAGAGTTTGCGCTGTCAAAGTGTGAAAATTGAGTTCGAATTTCTCTTGAAATAAGAATTCATTTTCTTATCGTTAGAATTCATTCATCGTTTGAGTTTTTGCGGTCAAAAAACAAAAATAAAAAATCTCAGGACTGTAAAAATATGAAATTTGTTAATATTCTTCAAAAGTAAACGGTTTTGAGTTGAAAATTATACAAAATAGACTTAGGAAATGTGAAAATTTAATAAGGGTAGGAATTCTTGAAATTGTAAAGCCATTGTCATGTCAAAACATGATTATCCAAGTCTCAGGACTATCCAAGTCTCAGGATTGTCCAAGTCTCAGGACTATAAAAATATGAAATTTTTTAATATTCTTCAAAAAGTAAACGGTTTTGAGTTGAAAATTTTGAAAAGTAGACTTAGGAAATGTGAAACTTTAATAAGGGTTGAAATTCTTGAAATTGTAAAGCCATTTTCATGTCAATATGTGAAAATCTTAGAAATATAGAAACTTGAAAATTATTAAGATTCTTGAAATTTTGTGAAAATTAAATTTCACAAATTGTGAAATTGTAAGAAAACGTCAAATTGTGAAAATGAAGTCTCTGAAATCTGAATTTTGAGAAAAAGTAGAGATTCATGAAATTGGGAGGCTTTGAGTTGCCATGGGTTTTGAATAGGCAAATATGTATGTGGTATGATAATTATTTATAACATGGTGTTTTCATGTTGACATGCTGAGTCTGGCCGATTTGTCCGTTCCTGAGTTTCTTATATTGACTCGAATGGGTTAAATTTGCTAACTACTATTACTAATACTAACAATTAACCGCAGCACCAAGCACGACATTAAATACCTATCATGCATTTCATTAGCAGAACTTGACACTCCAAGAAATTCCCGGCACTGTGTCAAACTATTACTGCTCTGCGATACCCCTCCGACATCAAATCACTATTCCTAAGATATTTTTCAAACATTTCTTGTCAAAAATTATACATTCAATCCATTGATTCAAGTTTTTCACGAGGCAAGCCCATCATGATAAACTTCAAAATACTTCGCGATCACACGCCAGTCATCCATATAACAAGCCCCCTCATCACCCTTAGGGTATTTTCAACCTTTTTACTACACAAATAAGCTTATGAGTCTATTAACTAAACACTATATTTTTTTTAACAACGGGACTTGATTTCCTTTAAAGCAACAAGTTCTTTTCTTAATACGAACGAAGGTTTACTCAATACTATCAAACTTATCTTGGAAGTAACAGGTTTTTTTCTTAATTTAAACAAATTTGTTTCTATTAGCAACAAGTTTTTCGTCAGACATAACAAATTTCTCTTAGAAACAACAATTTTCCGTTAATGCTAATAATTTTTCTGTTAAGAAGTTTTTCCTAACACTAAAAATTAAATTTCTTAGAATTAACAACTTTTTCCTTAGTATTAACAATGTTTTACTTAATGCTATCAAATTTATCTTGGAAGTAACAGGGTTTGTTCTTAATTTAAACAAATTTGTTTCTATTAGCAGCAAGTTTTTCGTCAGACATAACAAATTTCTCTTAGAAACAACAATTTTCCGTTAACGCTAATAGGTTTTCTGTTAAGAAGTTTTTCCTAACACTAAAAAAAACTTCTTAGAATTAACAACTTTTTCCTTAGCATTGACAATGTTTTACTTAATGCTATCAAATTTATCTTGGAAGTAACAGGTTTTTCTTAATAGTAATTTGTTCCTAATAGCAGCCTGTTTTCCGTAAAATATAAGAAATTTCTCTCAAAAGTAGCAATTTTCTGTTTATACTAACAAGTTTTATGTTGGAAGTAGCAAGTTATTCTTAACTCTAGCAATTTTTTTCTTAGAAGTAACAACTTACTGTCAAATTTCCCTTTGGAAGTAACAACTTTTTCCTTAATACTAACCAAGTTTTACTCAATATTATCAAATTTCTCTTGGAAGTAACAGGTTTTTCTTACAAATAAGAAATTTTTTCTAACAGCAGGAAGTTTTTCCGTCAAAGATAAAAATTTCTCTTAGAAGTATCAATTTTCTGTTTACGCTAATTATTTTTCTCTTAAAAGTAGCAAGATTTTTATTACCACTAACAAATTTTTTCTTAAAAGTAACCAGTTTTTCCTTAACTCTAACAAAGTGTTACTTAATACTATCTAATTTATCTTGGAAGTAAGATGTTTTTCTTAATAGTAAGAATGTTTTTCGAATACCAGCAAGTTTTCCGTCGAAGATAACAAATTTGTCTTAGAAGTAAGAATTTTTCTGTTTACGCTAAGAAGTTTTCTATTAGAAGTAGCGAGTTTTTCTCAAGATTAATAAATTTTTTCTTACAATTAACAATTTTTTCCTTAATACTAACGAAGTTTGACTTGATACTAACAAATATTTTCTTAGAAGTAACAAATTTTTCATTAATGCTAACAAAGTTTTACTTATTACTATCAAATTTCTCTTGGAAGTAACAGCATTTTTTTAGAAGTAACGTATTTTTGTTAGAAATAACAAGCTTTATCCTTAATAATAATAAAGTTTTACTTAGTACTAACAAATTTTTCTTAAAAGTAACAACTTTTTCCTTGATACTAACAACGTTTTTACTTAACACTATAAAATTTCTCTTGAATAAGTTTAACCAATTTTCTGTTTTACAGTACTAACAAGTTTTCAAATACTGATAAAAACGTTTTATTAGACATGTTTCCTAAACAGTGTATAAAAGTCACTAAAATACATATTTATTTCATCATCTAGAAGTAACACGTTTTATCCTTAATACTAAAATAGTTTTACTTTTACTAACAATCTTTTCTTGGAAATAACAACTTTTTCCTTAATACTTTCAAAGTTTTACTTAATATTATCTAATTTTTCTTGGAAGTAACAGGTTTTTCTTAATAGTAACAAATTTGTTCTAATAGCAGTAAGTTTTCCGTTAAGGAAACAAATTTCTCTTAGAAGTAATAATTTTCTGCTTATGTTAACACGTTTTCTGTTAGAACTAGAAAGTTTTTCTTAACACTAAAATTTTTTTACTTAGAATTAAAAAATTTTTCCTTAATACTATCGAAATTTTAATTAATACTATCAAATTTCTCTTGGAAGTAACAGATTTTGTCTTATTAGTAAGGATTTTTTCCTAATAGCAGCAATTTCTTCCGTCAAAGATAAGAAATTTCTATAAGGATTAACAATTTTCTGTTTACGCTAACACGTCTTATGTTAGAAGTAGTAAGTTTTTCTTAACACTAACAAATTTTGTCTTAGAGGTAACAAATTTTTCCTTAATATTAACAAAGTTTGACTTAATATTAACAAAACTTTTCTGAAAAGAAACATCTTTTCTTATTACTAACAAAGGTATAGTCAATACTATTTCCATTATCTTGGAAGTCATAGGTTTTTAGTAATAGTAAAATAAATTCTAATAGCAGCAAGTTTTCCGTCAAAGATAACAAATTTCTCTGTGAAGTATTAATTTTCTGTTTACGCTAATACCCCTTCTATTAGAAATAGCAAGTGTTTCTAGACACCAACAATTTTTTTCTTAGAAGTAACAAGCTTTTTCTTAGTACTAACAAAGTTTTCATTAATATTATCAAAAACTTTCTTAGAAGTAACAGCTTTTTCCTTAATACTAAGAATGTTTTACTTAATACTAACAAATTTCTCATGGAAGTAACAGGTCTTTTCTTAATAGTAAGAATGTTTTCTAATAGCAGCAAGTATTCCGTCAAAGATAACAAATTTCTCCTAGAAGTAACAATTTTCTGAGTGTGCGAACAAGTTTTCTGTTAGAAGTAGCAAGTTTTTCTTAACAGTAACAAATTTTTTCTTAGAAGTAAAAACTTTTTCCTTAATACTAACAAAGTTTTATTTAATACTATCAAATTTCTCTTGGAAGAAACAGGTTTCCCTTAATAGTAAGAAATTTTTTTAATAGCAGCAAGTTTTCCGCAAAGATAACAAATTTCTCTTCGAAGTAACAATTTTCTGTTTATGCTAACAAGTTTTCTGTTAGAAGAAGTAAGTTTTTCTTAACACTAGCAGTTTTGTTTTAGAAGTAACAAGTTTTTCCTTAATATTAACAAAGTTTTACTTAATACTATCAAATTTCTCTTGGAAGTAACAGGTCTTTCTTAATAGTAACAAATTGTTTCTATTAGTCATGATTCATTGCTCAACCGGTTAAGACCGTATTTCTTGCTATCACCCACTCTATGAATCACGAAATGAAATGAATGACGATGGATTATTGCTAAATTGTCTGTATGCTGTGATATAATGAAAACTTTGTACAATTTGATAATAGAGAGTCTGAAAATACAAGCCTTTCCTCAAATAAAACTCAACAACGGAAATGATTAGCTATTACTCCTCCAAAGTGATTTAAGGCTCAAATTATTCGTGATATGAGATTAAAGGAATAGTACAGTGGGGAAAAAGGACTGATTTAGGACTGGTGGCTTCTTCTTTTGCCAGTAAGTCAATTTTAGCTATTATTAAGTTAAGATGGGCAAGAAAAAAAATAAAAGGAGTCGTCCAGATATTGATTCTAGCGAGGATATTGCCACAAGTACCCCAAATACGTCAGGAAATTCGGATATTCGGAAGCCAGTGACAACTCAGGTTTCGTTAATGACCCTATCAGAGGAATTTGCAAAGATGATGAACATTATGCGTGAAACTCATAGCTCAGTCCAATCAATTGAACAGCGATTCATTGTAGTAGAAAATAGAATAAAAACAATTGAATCAGAGCAATTAGCCTTAAGGTCTGAATTCTCTGGGATTAAGTCTTGTACAAATGCTGTAGAAAATGACATTTCTTTGTTGAAAAATGATAATTTTAACCTGCAGTCAGAAGTTAAATATTTCAAAGAAAAGACCCTATGTATGTCTGATAGGCTAATGGCTGCAGAATATCAGCCTAACGAAAACAATGTGGTTGTATTGAATGCAGTCTGTGAGGATGAAGATCAAGCCAAACATATGTTTACCGAGATATGTACGGATGGACTAAATTTACCAGTGATACCCCATTTTTCAGTTGTTGCAATAAAAAAGGATAAGAAATATTTTAAGGCTAATGTAAAAAACCGCGTAAACAAGATTGAAATCCTTAAAAATGGGAAGAAGCTTAAAGGAAGAAATATAGCTAACCAGGGAAAAATTTATGTGAGTGATGATGCCCCATTTTCTGTGAAAGAGGCAAGAAAAGAACTATATGAAAAAAAAATGTGTCTTAAAACGATGGGTATCATTTCATGGGTATCATACACAGTTCCACCATATCTTCAGTTTAAACGTCCGGGTGGTACGAAAGTGAAGTTTACGTGTGATGAATGGATTGAGGAACTAGCACATAAGCCTCCTCCCTCCACAGCTTCCAGAGGTGCTAAAAATGAGTGTTTTATTGAATGTGTTTAGTTTACTTATTGGTTAATTATCTTTTCTTTTTCGCTTGGTTTAATCAAATAGATATGGAAAAGTTGATAGTGATGAATTTGAAATGTTTGGGTTAATGATAATTTTTATTTCTGAGTAAATAATTTAAAATTTTTGTTACTGTGAAATTATTTTGAGTGGGTAGTAGCGGGCTGGTGTTTTTTTGAATGGTTTTGCCTTGTGTCATGAAGCTTGCAATAATATGTTTTTTTTAAATTGTATGTCCGCTTTGCTAGACTATATTTTTTTATTTTTTTTTTGTATTTATCTAGGTCTAGGTATATGTTTAGTAGATAATGATTTTTTTCCCCACCGCCACCCTCTACCGTCACATGCATTAACTTTTATTGATGATGGTTAGAGATATCGTTTTTCCTCCTGGGAACAGCAATGTCCTGCAACTTGAAAGTCGAAGGGTTGATTTTTCCAGCCAGTTTAATGAAAGAATAAATTGAAATTTAGATATTAATGCCACTGAGATTTTCACATATGAACCATCAAGGTATATTTTTAAAGAGGAAGCACTACCCTTGTATTGTGATAGGGGCCATTTTGGCCTTAACATTTTTCATTTGAATTGTCAGGGATTGGATTCTGTGCATAATTTTTTATCGGAATTAATAAATACTAAGGTCTTTCAGGTGATCGCTTTAACTGAAACGTGGTTAAATGATAATAACTCACAATTACTACATATCCCTGGTTATAATTTATATGTAAGGAATCGCGAGTATTACCAACATGGAGGCCTAGCAGCATACATTCAGGCTGGTTATAAGGTTTCAATAAGAGAAGATCTTACAATATATAGAGAGAAAATTTGCGAGTGTTTTGTTCTACATATAGCTAGAGAGAATTTGAATTTTTGTATTGTTGTAGTATATAGACCTCCGCAGAGCCTGCTCCAAGACTTTTTGGACCTGTTTGAAGAACTATTAATGAAACTTCCGATTAACACTATGCCATGTTTTATTATGGGGGATTTTAATATTGACCTTATTGATCAGTCATCTGCTAGCACTGAATTTATTAATAGAAGTTTATCCAATGGGTTTCATCCTTGCATAAATATCCCTACAAGAATTACGGGAACATCAGCTAAGCTTCTGGATAACATCTTTTCTAATGTACCCTTGAGTCTTCCCAGGGTCCTTATTAACGATGTATCCGACCACTTTGGAGTTTCAGCTAGCTTTAGAACTGTCATGAAGGTGGTTAAAGGCAAAAAATCAAGGATTCCAGTGATCAGTAAAAATGCGATGGTAAAACTTAAAAATGATATAGAAAAGGTGGATTCGTACGAGGTTCTAGGTGAAGTTCAGGACGCAAATTCAAAGTTTGTTTTATTTTATGAAAAATTGCAGAATTTGATAAGTCAAGTAGTCATGTTGAAACCGTTTAATAGAAAGCACTCAAGTAAAAAACCTTGGATTAGTCCTGTGATTTTGAAGCAAATAAATGTAAGAGATAAATTGTTTAGAGCTCAAATAATTAACCCGACACAAGAAAAAAAGCAATTATATAAAATTCATCGAAATAGATTGAATACAATTTTACGAAATGAAAAAAAGAAATATTTTGAGAAAAAGTTTAAGGAGGTCGAAGGATGCCCTAAGAAAACCTGGGGACTAATAAAAGAAGTGATTGGATTAAAAATAAATAGTGTTCCTGATGAATTAGTTAGTGTAATGGGAAAGACTTTGAATTCTGAAAACGACATATGCAATGAATTTCAGAGTTATTTTTCGAATATTGGTCTGAATTTAGCTATGTCAGTTGTGCCTGATAGTGGTGACTCAACGTCCGAGTCCTTACTGAGGGACCCCATTGATGTGTCTCTTCACCTTAGACTTCTAACAGTTGATGAAATGAAAAAAAATATTTATGGGTTGCGTAGTAATTCATCTGGTAGCGATCATATTACTCTAAAAACACTTAAATGTATTTTTCCTGTTATAGCTGAAGTTTTATGTGGGTTAACTAATGAGTGTTTTCGTCAAGGAAAATTCCCAAACTGTTTTAAAGTTGCCCGTATAACCCCAATTCATAAGGGTGGTATTCAAAATGACCCAGGAAACTATAGACCGATATCTGTTTTACCCATTATTTCCCGTGTTTTAGAGAAGTGTTTTAGTATTAGAATGATGAGTTTTTGGAGGATCATAAGTTACTGGTAGAGACACAATTTGGGTTCCGTAGAAAAAGGACAACGGAACAGGCGATGATTTATTTGACAACTATTATTAATGATGTATTAGATAAAGGTTTCAAAATAGGTGCTATATTTTTAGATCTGATGAAAGCTTTCGATACTGTGGATCATGAACTTCTACTTAAGAAGTGTGAGGTGTATGGTTTGAGGGGTAAATCATTAAATTTTCTAAGAAGTTTTTTAAGTAATCGTTATCAGTATGTCCAACTATATGATTCTTCTTCCGAAAAAAATCGTATTGAAATAGGTGTTCCGCAAGGATCAGTTCTCGGTCCTATATTATTCTTGATATTTATTAATGATTTACGAAATTGTCTAAATAATTTTTGCTATAGAATAAATGAACTAACGATAAACACGACTAATGAAACAGTTTCACTTTTTGCTGATGACACAACAGCCATTAGCACAGCTAAGACAGCGGAGCTGCTGCAGATTTCCATGAAGGAATCAGTTAATAGAATTACAACATGGCTGAGGGTAAATAAATTAAGGATTAACATGGCTAAGTCTAACTTTATTATTTTATCGCGATCATCAAATTTTTACCCATGGATCAAGGAATTAGATATGCCCAATGGCGTTATAAAACGGACTGCGTCTTTTAAATACCTTGGGATTGTAATAGATGAAACCTTATCTTTTAAGGAACATGTTACTTTAACTAGCAAAATTCTGGCAAGAAATCTCGGTATAATGAAGAAAGTCCATCATTGTTTTCTCAAATCTGTCCTTCGCCATCTTTATTTTTCTTTAATAGACCCGTCTATACTTTATTGTTCAAGTATTTGGCTCTCTACTTTTTCTTCTACCCTAAAATCAATAAGAGTTCTACAAAATCATGCAGTAAGAATTTTAGCCGGTATATCTCCACGTATGTCTGTTCGAGAAATTTACCCAACTTTAAAAATTTTGCCGGCTGCAGGCCTTCGTGAGTTCTATGTATTGTGGTTTATTTTTGGACTGCAACAGGATGTTCAGCCTCGTTGTTTTGGTGATTTATGGTCCATTAGGTCTACTGTTCATTCTCATGATACAAGGGGTAGCGCGGACTTCTGTGTACCAAGAGGTATATCTTCCCGTTCATTTTTTTCTTTTTTTTATAGAGGTACGCGGAAATGGAATAGTTTGAATAGTGATATTAAAACTATTGGTGACCCCAATATTTTTAGAAAAATCATTAAGGAACTGCTTTTTGCTGAATATGAGTTTTGACTGATTAATTGATTTATTTATTGTGGGGGTTTAGTTGATATGATGTTCCCAGAAGAAGTATAATATATGATAATATTTTATATTTATTGCTTAGTGTGATGTTATTAGCGGTGTTGGTGGCCAAGTATTGTTAGTTTTAAGGATTTTTTTTTCTCTACCTCCACCATCGACAGGCTTAACTTTATAGGGGAGGAAACAATATTTTTTTGTTGATGTTTTTTTTTCAATAAATAATTATTCTTCTTATTAGCAGCAAGTTTTCAGTAAAATATTACAAATTTATCTTAGAAGTAAGAATTTTCTGTTTATGCTAACACGTTTTCTGTTAGAAGTAGCAAGTTTTTTTTAACATTAAGAAATTTGCTCTTAGAAGTGACAAGTTTTTCTTAAATACTAACACAGTTTTACTTACTGCTATCATATTTCTCTTGGAAGTAACAGGTTTTTCTTAATATATAACAATTTTTTTTCTAATTGAAGCAAGTTTTCCGTCAAAGATGACAAATTTCTCTTAGAAGTAACAATTTTCCGTTAATGCTAACAAATTTTCTGTTAGAAGTAGCACTTTTTCTTAACACTAACAATTTTTTTCATAGAAGTAACAAGTTTTTTCTTAATACTAACAAAGGTTTTACTTAATACTATCAAATTTCTATAGGAAGTAAAAACGTTTTACTTAATACTAACAAAGTTTTATTTAATACTATCAAATTTCTCTTGGAAGTAACAGGTTTTCTTATAAGTAAGAATTTTTTTTCTAATAGTAGAATGTTTTTCCGTTAAAAATAACTAATTTCTTTTTATGAATTTCTTTTTAGAAATTACTTTTTATTAATTTTCTGTTTACGCTAACAATTTTTCTCTTAAAAGTAACAAGTTTTTTTTAACACTAAAACATTTTTACTAAAAAGTAACCAGTTTTCCCTTAACTCTAACAAAGTTTTACTTAATACCATCTAATTTCTCTTGGAAGTAATATGTTTTTCTTAATAGTAAGAAATTTTTTCGAATGCCAGCAAGTTTTCCGTCAAAGATAACAAATTTGTCTAAGAAGTAAGAGTTTTTCCCTAGAAGTAACCAGGTTTTCCTTAAGGCTAACAAAGCTTTACGTAATACTATAAAATTTATCTTGGAAGTAACAGTTTTCGTTTATTCTGAAAAGTTTTCTATTAGAAGTTGTAAGTTTTTTTTAACATCAACAAATTTTTCTTAGCAGAAACAACTTCTTTCTTAATACTAAAAAAGTTTTTACTTAATACTATCAAATTTCTCTTGGAAGTAATAACTTTTTCCTTAATACTAACAAGGTTTTACTTAATACTATCAAATTTCTCTTGAAAGTAACTGGTTTTTCTTAATAGTACGAAATTTTTTCTTATATCAGCGAGTTTTACCGTCAAAGATAACAAATTTCTCTTAGAAGTAACAATTTTCTGTTCACGCTTATAACTTTTCTCTTAAAAATAGCAAGTTTTTCTTAACACTAACAAATATTTTCTTAGAAGTAACAACTTTTTCCTTAATGCTAACAAAGTTTTACTTAATACTATCAAATTTCTCTTGGAAGTAACAGGTTTTTCTTAATAGTAAGAAATTTTTCTAATAGCAGCAAGTTTCCGTCAAAGATAACACATTTCTCTTAGAAGTAAGAATTTTCTGTTTACGCTAACAAGTTTTCCATTAGAAGTAGCAAGTTTTTCTTAGCATTATTATATTTTTTCGTAGAAGTAATAAGTTTTTCCTTAATACTAACAAAGTTTTGAAATAACACTAACAAATATTTTCTTAGAAGTAATTACTTTATACTAACAAAGCTTTACTTAAAACTATCAAATTTCTCTTGGAAGTAACAAGTTTTTCTTAATAGTAACAAATTTATTCTAATCGCAGCAAGTCTTCCGTCAAAGATAATTTACAGAAACAGGAAAAGCAACACGTCTTTTCTTAATAGTAAAACTTTTTTCCAATAGCAGCAAGTTTTCCGTCAAAGATAACAAATTTCTCTTAGCAGTAACAACTTTTTGTTTACGCTAACTAGTTTTGTGTTAGAAGTAGCGAGTTTTTCTTATTACTGAAAAAAAAATTTCTTAGAAATAACAACTTTTTTTCTTAGTACTAAGAAAGTTTTAAATAATACCAACAAATATCTTCTTAGAAATAAGGGAAAACTTGTTAGCGTAAACAGAAAATTTTTCATCTAAATAAAATTTGTTATCTTTGACGAAAAAATGCTGATATTAAAAAAATTTCTTACTATTAAGAAAAAAACCTGTTACTTCCAAGTGAAATTTTATAAAATTAAGTGAAACTTTGTGAGTATTAAGGAAAATTTGTTACTTTTTCCTTAATTTACTATTAAGAATAACCTGTTACTTCCAACAGAAATTTGAGTAAAATCTTTGTTCGTATTAAGAACAAACTTGTTTCTTCTAAGAAAATCAAGTCCCGTTTTTAAGTAAAATATATTGTGTTTAGTTTAGATTTATAGGCTAATCTTTGGAATAAAATGGTTGAAAAATCCTATGGGGGATGAGGGGCTTGTCATATGGATGGCTGTTGCGTAATAGCGTGGTGGTGTGGGAATGATTTGAAGGTTATCATGACTGGGTTGCCTCGTGAAAAACTTGAATCAACGGGTTGAATATATAATTTTTAGCAAGGAATGTTCAGAATGTCTTAGGAATAGTGATGTGATATGAGAGAGGTGTCGCAGAGCAGTAGTAGGGGGGCCACAGTCCGGGAATTGCTTGGAGTGTCATGTTCTGGTAATGAAATGCATAACAGATCTGCAATGTCATGGTGGCGGGGTGTCTTTAGGAGGTTATTATGAAAGGCTAGGCTTGTGAACAAACTTAAATCAATGGGTTGAAAGCATAATTTCTAACAAGAAATGTCTGGAAAATGTCTTAGAAATCATGATGAGGGATTAGAGGGTGCCACAGAGCAGTAATAGTGTGGCAGAGGGCCGGGAATCCTTGGGAAAAAAAGCAATAGTAAATATATCCATTGTGGGTGTTGAAACACTATAAGTCGTTTAAAATGTTGATGGCCAGTGGCGCAAGGTGTCGTAGAGCAGTAAGAGTATGGTACTGTGGCGTGAATTTCTTGGAGTGTCGCATTCTGGTAATGAAACGCTGATTTCTGCTGTTTAATGCCTCGTGGTTGGTAGGTGGAGGCGTGTAATGTTGTGGTGGCAGGGTGTCTTTTGTAGATTATTATGATAGTCCAGGCTCATGAAAAACTCGAATCAATAAATTGAAAGCATAATTTTTAGCAAAAAATATTTGAAAAGTGTCTTAGGAATAAAACTGAGATGTCATACGGTGCCGCAGATTAGTAATAGTGTTGCACAGGATTGGAAGCGTTGGAAAATAATAGCAATAGAAAGTATATCCATTGAAGGCGTTCAAACGCTAGAAAGCGTTTAAAATGATGATGACGAGTATCGCAAGGTGCCGCAGAGTAGTAAGAGTGTGGTGTTGTGGCGTGAATTGCTTGTATTATCACTTTCTGGTATTGAAATTGTTAATTCCGTTATTCAATGCCACGTGGAAGATAGGGGGGCTTTTAATGTAGTGGTGGTGGGGTGTCATTCGTATGTTATTATGAAAGCCCAGGCTCGCGAAAAACTAGAATCAATGGACTGAATGCATGGTTTTTAAGAGAAAAATTCCCCAAAGAATCTCTTAGGAATGCCCAGGGGAGCCAGAGGGTGTTTTGCGCCATCCATAGTTTGCCACGATGGCGTTAATTGCCCTAGGGGGCAATTAACGAGGAACAATGTTGATGTGGATTGCTAAAAAATTAATTAATGGATTTATAAGCATATTTTTATTATGAAAATATCTGTAAATGCCTTTGGAATAATGAGAGTCCCAGAGTGTGCCGTATGCCATCTATAGTTTGCCACGGTGACGTGATTTTCCAGGGGGGCATCATTTTGAGGGTGCATTGCTAAAACATAAATTAATGGATTTAAAAGCATATTTGTATTATGAAAATATCTGTAAATGCCTTTGGAATAATGAGAGTGCCAGAAGGTGCCGTATGCCATCCACAGTTTGCCACGGTGGTGTGAATTGCCATGGGTACTTTATGTTGAGGGTGGATTGCTAAAGCATAAATCAATGGATTTAAAAGCATATTTTCATTATGCAAATATCTGTAAATGCCTTTGGAATAATGAAAGTGCCAGAGGGTGCCGTATACAATTCTTAGTTTGCCAGGGTGGCGTGTAAAGCCTTGGAGTAATATGTTTTTACACCTTAAGAGCTAAGGTGGAGGTGTTAAAAGAATTTTTCGTCAGAGGAGGACTGAAATCTAACATCCCAGTCAAAGAAACGATGCATTGTTGCTAAAGCTCTTAATATGGCTTAAATTTAGCTCTAATATCAACTCCGCTCTCTGGAAATGATTGCTAGGGGCTGGGGCGTTTTGTCACTATTGCGTGAAATATTCATAGTCTTGGATCAAAGAAACCAGGCTTTTTCATTAAAAGTTCTTAATATGGCTTAAATTTGTCTCTAATATCAACCCCGCCCTCTAGAAATGCATTCTAGGACCCCCAACTTTCTATAATACACGGTTCTTTTTTTGCTTATACTTTATTCCTTATAAGCTTTTTCTTGTTTTGTTTTTTATTTGTCGTGTTTTTAACTGTTTTTTTCTCTGTTTTAGCATTGTTGTAAATTTGTTTTTATTACAAAGTCAGTGTTTTCAAGATTTATTGTTTAGGACACGTCTCTAATACCTAGGTGTATACATAATTTAAGCATTCCTTTCTCCTTTATCACTAAAAATAAATTAAGAGCAATTGCGTCTAGAAATGTATGTTCTCCGAGTGCGGGCCAAATTTTGACAGTAAACAAGCCGTTCTAGCATGCTTGAAAAATCGGGAAATCTCAGGTGTGGCGCAATAGGCTATTTTTAGAATATATTGACTAGGACAGAATACTGGAAATAGATATTTAGTCCTAATGCTTAAGGAGCTATTCCATAGGAAGGAAACTGACCTTTCGAGTCCCAGCGAGGACAAAGAACTAAAGAAAAAAAGATAAAAAGACAAAAAAATGCGTTGTACGTTTCGGCGAAAAATAAAATATCAAAGAAGTATTATGTGACAGTGATGTACGTGCTGCCATTACGCAACATGTGCGCCGTGATTACGCATAGTTCGCTGAAGTTGCATAAAAAGTGCGCCGTCATTAAGTTAAATGAAAGAAAAAACGATTTGAACGCTTCGACAAAAAATGAAATGTGAAAAAAGTATTATGTGACAGTGATGTCTACACTGTCATTACGTCAGATGTGCACATCCTTAGATAAGATATGTGAACCGTCTTTGCGTAAGGTGTGTGCTGTCGTTAAGTTACAAGCGGGGATTCCCCACGGGTCCTCGCTACACAATATTGCGTCGTCCATATTACACTGGCCGTTTAAAATGGGGTAAATCGTCTGACGTTATTGGATTCCAGAGGCGTGTGTCGTGAGAATCCCGCCATCTGAAATATGACCGCGTCAAGTATATTATATCTAGAAACAGGAGCCGCATTGCACAGGTGTGACGGCTTGAGGGGCCAGTAGCTTCACTTATAGACTCCTATCTGACCCTTTAAAATCCCATGCTAATATTCCTATGTGACCGTTTTAAAGGCGAGGATGTGTCGCTAGCTGTGCTTCTTTTAATAGAACACCCGGAATCGTATTGCACATAGCCTAGTAACTCCTATTATTGGTATTTGTTAAATATCCCGACCACACTCCGATTAATCCTATAAAGTACTGAAACACAATTGCGTCATAACGTAAAAAATACTGAAACGCAATTCCGTCATCCATATTATATTCCCTAAGACCTATGTCTCTTAAATGCTTAAAAAAAAAACCTGCTCAGACTGGGATTCGAAGGTGGAGAGCCCCGGTCAAAAGTCTTATGGCCTAACACATGTTGAAAGTGTAAACTTAAAACCGTCAGCCATTCTTTAAGCATTTAATGACACCTCTTGACAATCTGTGTGGGCCTAGTGTGTTTCCATCTAGTTCCATACAGTTTCAATATTTCCCAAATTTTCGCCTTATTTTAAGTAGTAGCAGTAGAATTAATAGTAGTAGCCTTATCTTTAGTAGCAGTAGCAGTAGTAATAGAAGCACTAATAATAGTAGCAGTGATAGTAGTATGAGTAGAAGCAGTAGCATTATGATGCAAATATTTCATTTTGGTTAGTTCAACACCCCCCCCCCCTATCCCCCAACAAGCCCTGTTAGTTTGAACTTTACACACCAATCTGTTTCTAAGATATTGCTATTACACTCTTTTTAAAACCTGCATACAGACAGCGTGTTGGGATTAAGATCATCTTCCCTTCCCCAAAGTTTCTTGAAAATTTTACCCTCATACCCTTAGGCACAGTTGTAATAGTAGCAACAGTGGTAGTATCGGTGTTACTAGTAGTAGTATTAATAGTACTAGTACGTAGCAGCAGTAGTATTAACGGATTTCTGTTAAAAGTAGTTGCAATAAAAGTAGTAGTTGAAGTAGTAGTAGTAGTAGTAGTAGTAGTAGTAGTAGTAGTAGTAGTAGTAGTAGTAGTAGTAGTAGTAGTAGTAGTAGTAGCAAATGTAGCAGTGATAGTAGTATTAGTAGTAGTGTGCACATATTGGCTTTTGGTCAATTGATCTTCCCATTTTACCATTCTGTGAAAATTCCAACTTAATACCCAAATCAATTCCTGACATACTTCTCGCACACAGCGTCTTTTGATTTAATTAAAATTTCCTTCAATATTGTAAATGGAGTAGTGCGATAGTTGTAGTAGTAGTAGTATCAGTAGTAGTGTTGTTAGTTGTAGTAGAAGGGGTAGCATGCAATTATTCCCTTTTCGATGATCTCTCCTATCATTTCTTGAAAATTCCAAGTTAATTTACACAGTCATTCCTGAGTTACACCCTTTTGACAATCTGTATACACATAACGTGTTATGACTTAATTCAACACTTCCCTCATCATTCTAGGAAGGGCTCATCTGAATTACTTCGATAACTTCGATAACTTTACAATTGGTTAAACCCTTCAAAAATATAGGGTTGTTTTATGACCCCTGCAATGTCCTTCGTCTTTTTAGAAAGTAAAGTTCAGACGTTCAGACCTTTCTCAATAACATATACTTAGTAGGTACTATATGTAAACAATGAACGAATGGCCTAACTTTAATCCCTTGCCCTGAGGACTGTGGGGAGCTTGACATCCTTGCTTGACTTACTTTAATTTTTGTCACGTAAGTCAAGGAAGCTTGTTGTCAAGCGACATCCTATAAGACATAATTACTTGACTTTTTAACAATACTGAATACAATAGTTTTCTTAAAATTTTGATCAGATGTGTTTTGAAGAATTATAGGCTTGTGGGGGAAGGGCTGGTTGCCCTCCTTTCACTTTGGATTCTTAAAACGGGCACTAGAACTTCCAACTTCCAGTCAAATAAGCCCCATTCAATCAGAAATTTATGCAACCACTCCCTCCGTAAAAACCTTATATGCCGGGGGCTTAACTTACGACCCTTGCCTCTTGGCTCTGGGGGGTTGTGTCCACCCTGAAGGCATTGTTATATTAATTTTGGACAATATCGAACAAAATGGCTATCTCACAATTTCGATCAGATGCGTTTGGGGAAAACGGGGTGTCAGGAAGGAGAGGGGCTAGTTGCTCTCCATTACTTTTGAATCTTAAAAGGGAATTAGAATTTTAAATTTCTAATCAAATGATCCTCCTCTAAACTTGACACAGACACCCCTTCCATAAAAATCTTGTATGCCCCAGGGGCATAACTTACAATCCTTGCCCCCAGAGGGGTTGTGTCAACCCCAAAGACCTTGTTATGTGATCTTTGGACTGTTTTTGACCAAATGGCTATCTCAAAATGTCTGTTGGATCCAGTTGGGGAAAATAGGACGTGAGGAGGGGGGAGGGCTAGCTGCCCTTCGATCACTTTGATTCTTGAAAAGGCATTAGAGCTTTTGATTTCGAATGCAATGAGCCCCCTCCATAGTTTATACGACCACCCTTTCCATAAAAACGTTATATTCCGCAGGAGAAAAACTTAAAACCCTTATCTTGAGGGATCTTGGGGGTGTCATTATCGAAGACATAATTACTGGAGCTTTCAACTAAGCTGAACAAAATGACTATATCAAAGTTTTGATTGGATGTGTTAGGGGAAATAATTGGCATAGGGGGGGAGATCCCTCCAATCACTTTCGAATATTAAAAAGGAAACTAGAACTTTCAATTTCAATGAGCCCCTTTCGAACTTTCTACGACAACTCCTTATATACGAAGTGCCCTGGATGAAGGATGACAGATTATCCTTTTCGGCCAACCGTCAAGGGCTAAACGGAAAGCAGGTCGTTCGCGTTGGAGTGGGAGGATGTCATAAGGATTTAAGGGAAATGGGAACTTCCTGGGAGGGTGTAAATTGGAAGGCTTTGAGTAGATTGGGATGGAGAAGGAGCGTGCGTAGCTGTGTTGGCCTCAGGTGGCTTGGTGCTGCGGTAAGTTGTTAGAAGTAGTAGTAGTAGTATTTTCTTTTATATTTGCAACATAAAAAAAAGAAACAAGAAATTGCAGGGAAATAAAATTTTCGATTGCTATGTTTTCGAGAATCAATATTTTTATACCTATATATCAGATATTAAGTTTATTTTCATTAGTTCTTTCCACTCGTCTTGATTATTGAAAATAGAAAAATAAAAAGTTTTTTTTAACTGAGAATAAGGAGTGACATTAAAACTTAAAACGAACAGAAATTATTCCGTATATGAAAGGGGCTGTCCCCTTCTTAACGCCCTGATCTTTACGCTAAAGTTTTTTATTGTTTTGAAAAGTAGAATTATGAAAAAGAGTCAAACTTTAGCGTAAAGAGCGAGGCGTTGAGGAGGGGACAGCCCTTTTCACATACGTAATAATTTCTGTTTGTTTCAAGTTTTAATGTCGCTCCTTACTTTCAGTTAAAAAAAACAAGTTTTTGTTTATCCAATTTCTGAACATTTTTGAATTAACGCAGGTTTTGAATTTGGCTCACCGCATATGAATAATTATAATAACCTCTTTTAAAGTTAAAAAAGACTGTGTCGTAAGAGGTAGCAATTGAGGAGAGGAACCCCCCCCTTCTATACGTAATAATTACTGTTCGTTTTAAGTTTTAATGTTTCTCCTTACTTTCAGTTAAAAAACTTGTTTTTTTTTTTTAATTTCTGATTGGTTTTTAAATAATGTTGGGAAATCCCGCTCTACCTTCATTATGAAAAATTCTGCCATGGAAAGATACTCCCACGAAACCCCCAATCCCCCACCAGAAAAAATCCCCCTGAAAATGTCTGTATATTCTCCAATAACCAATACCATATGTAAACAATGGGCAAAGTTCATAACTTACAGCCCTTCCCTCGGGGACTGTGGGGGATTAAGTCGTTCTGAAAGACACAGTTATTAGATTTTTCGACTATGCTGAACAAACTGGCCATCTCAAAATTTTGATCCGGTGACTTCGGGAAAAAATGAGCGTGGGAAGGGGCCTAGTTGCCCTCCAATTTTTTCGGTCACTTAAAAGGGCCCTAGAACTTTTAATTTTCGTTTGAATGGGCCCTCTCGCGACATTCTAGTATCACTGGGTCGATGCGATCACCATTTGGGAAAAAATAAAAAAGCGGGTCTAGGACATTTCCACCTGAGAAAATTCCCCCTGGATGTTAGTAGTAAGGCATCTATATATTAAAAACTTACATTCAAACTTACGCCTGAGGCATGGATATGTGTGTAAGTTTTCAAGTAATTGGGGTTACCAGGGTCATTTGCATAGAGGTCAATACATCTTTCAAAGAGGAACGAGTACGCAATACCGGTCCTAGTGTGATTGATTTTTTGGACAATTGCCTTTAGTCAAGAATAGTTTTTTAGGAGTGTGTCGTTGCTCAAGCTAACTCTCATTGGAATAACGGTGTATAAAGCTTTTTGTTTTTTATCAGAATTGCACAATGAATGTATCGTTTGACGTGGACATTTTTTTATTACCCAATAAGAAGTGGTTTAATATGCTGTAAAGTGTGTTGCGGCTTAGGTTTGAATAAAAGAAACGGTTATTTTATTTGATTGCGTGTCTAGGACTTACCATGTTATTTACTTGCAGGTATAGATATTCCCGTGTTATTTGCTTGCATGTATAGGAATTCTAACGTTATTTGCTTGCGCGTATAGGAATTCCAATGCTATTTGCTTGCCTGTATAGGAATTCCCATGTTATTTGCTTGCGTGTATAGGAATTCCTAGGTTATTTGCTTGCATGCATAGGAAGTCCCATGTTTTGTGCTTGCATGTATAGGAATTCCCTTGTTATGTGCTTGCATGCATAGTATTTCGTAAGGTTTTTGATTGAGTTTATAGGACTTCCCATGTTATTTGCTTGCTTGTATAGGAATTCCCATGTTATTTGCTTTCATGTAGAGGAAATCCCATTTTATTTGGGTTAGTTTATATTAATTCCCTTGTTATTTGCTTGCATGTATAGGAATTCCATTGTTATTTGCTTGCTTGTATAGGAATTCCCATGTTATTTGCTTGCATGTATAGGAATTCCCATGTTATTTGTTGGCGTGTATAGGAATTCCCATGTTATTTGCTTGCATGTATAGGAACCCCCATGCTATTTGCTTGCATGTATAGGAATTGCCACGTTATTTTGCTTGCGTGTATAGGATTTCCCATGTTATTTGCTTGCTTGTATAGGATTTCCCAAGTTATTTGATTGCATGTAGAGGAAGTACAAATTGATTTGATAGAATGTATAGTTATTCCAAAGTTATAAGATTGCGAGTATAGGAATTAACATTTAATTTGATTGCATGTATAGTAAATCGAAGGTGATGTGATTGCTAGTATAGTAATTCCAAGGGTATATGATTGCCTGTATAGGAATTCCCTTGTTATTTGCTTGCTTGTATAGGAATTCCCATGTTATTTGCTTGCCGGTATAGGAATTCCTATGTTATTAGATTGATTGTATATGAATTCACATGTTATTTTCTTGCGTGTATAGTAAGTCCCATGTTATTTTCTGGCATGTATAGGAATTGCCAAGTTATTTGCTTGCGTGTATAGGAATTCCCATGTTATTTGCTTGCGTGGATAGGAATTACAATGTTATTTGCTTGTTTGTATAGGAATTCTCATGTTATTTGCTTGCTTGTATAGGAATTCCCATATTATTTGCTTGCGTGTATAGGAATTCCCATGTTATTTGCTTGCCTGTATAGGAACTCCCATGTTAAGTGGGTTCATTGTTTTGTAATGCCATGTTATTTGCTTGCATGTATAGGAATTCCTATGTTATTTGTTTGCGTGTATAGGAATTCCCAAGTTATTTGCTTGCATGTATAGGAATTCCCATGTTATGGGCGTGCATGTATACGAATAACCATGTTATTATCTTGAATGAAGATTAATTAACTTGATAGATGAGAGCTTTTATAGTAATTCCATTATTATTTGAGTGCAGTGATAGGACTTAACAAGTTATTTGATTGCAGTTATATTAATTCCCAGGGTATTTGATTGATTGTATAGGAATTCCCATGTTATTTGCTTGGCATGTATAGGAATTCCCATGTTATTTGCTTGCATGTATAGGAATTCCTATGTTATTTGCTTGCATGTATAGGAATTCTCCATGTTAGTTTTTGCTTGCGTGTATAGGAATTCGCCAGTACCGTTATTTGCTTGCATGTATAGGAATTCCTTTGTTATTTGCTTGCATGTATAGGAATTCCCAAGTTTTTTGCTTGCGTGTATAGGAATTCCCATGTTATTTGCTTGCATGTATAGGAATTAAATATTTATTTTATAGAGTGTATAGGACAACAAATGTTATTTTCATGAGTGAATATTAATTCACAAGTTATTTGCTTGCATGTATAGGAATTGCCACGTTATTTTGCTTGCGTGTATAAGAATTCTTCCCTGTCAAAGCCTGAATAAAAGACTTTCACCAATTGCACAAGTATACGCTTAAGCTACCTCAAAGCTTATAACTCAACTAGGAGTAAGCAAACGCATTCTTGATAAGCTCTTACCTTCCCCTCCCTCTCAGCTTACCACTCTCCCTTGAGACGTCCCTTGGTTTTAGCAACGGTGGTATAGAGATCAAAAATACAATGCAAAAAGACGTGCACTTTTTGTGTGTCAGTCGATTAGAGAAAGTTGGTAAACTGGTATTTTTTCAATGAAGTCCATAGCACTTTGCAGATTATTCAATTTACATCTTAGTGTTGACTGGGCAATGACTACAGGAACATCTGAAGGTGGAGAAAAAAAGGGGTAATTAGCGATTGTATAATTTTAACAAGAAATGACTGAAAAGTGTTTTGGTTTGCAGAGTGTTGTCAATTTTAAATAGTTTAGAAAAAAAAAAAAATAACAAGAAATGACTGAAAAGTGTTTTGAGGGAGTGGAGTTGCACGAGGGTTCAGTTACCTGCGGATTCAGTTACACGGGGATTAGTTAAATAGGGTCTAGTAGCACGGAAGTTCAGTTGTACAGGGGTTTCACTTTTACAGGGGTTAATTTAAGTAGGTTTTCTTCGTTTCTCAATTTTTTATAGTTTATAAAATATATTAGGTTTTCGGATGTTTATATACTCCTACTAATTATTAATATGTTTTTTTTTTTACGTTGGGCTCATTAAAAACGTTAATTTCATTTTATAAAATTAGTTATTGCTAATAATATTGTTAATATACGGGGATTGAGAGACTCAGTTGCCTAATTCCGTGTGATTGTAATGTCCATGATTGTCATTAAAAAAGAACAGATTGACGTAATTTAGTACTAATTTTATCTTTTAATATAGCATTACGGTGATTGAGAGACTCATTTGCCTAATTCCGTGTGATTTTTCATTACTTGGTTGTCATTAAAAACGAAATTTTTGTGTTAAATAATTAGTTGTTGTATCTTTTAAAAGTGCTTTACGAGGATTGAGTGACTCAGTTGCCTAATTCCGTGTGATTTTTCGTTACTTGTTTGTCATTAAAAACGAAAATTTTTTGTTAAATAAGTAGTTTTTGTATATTTTAAAAGATCTTTACGGGGATTGTGAGACTCAGTCGCCCAATTCCGTGTGATTTTTATTTAAGTCATTGTCATTAAAAACTAACTTTTTGTGTTAAATAAGTAGTTTTGTATCTTTTAAAAGAGCTTTACGGGGAATGAGAGACTCAGTTGCCTAATTCCGTGTGATTTTTCTTTACTTGATGGTCATTAAAAACGAAATTAATTCCGTGTGATTTTTCTTTACTTTATGGTCATTAAAAACGAAATTTTTGTGTTAAATAAGTAGTTTTTGTATCTTTTAAAAGATTATTACGGGGATTGAGAGACTCAGTTGCCTAATTACGTGTGATTTTTATTTTCTTTGGGGTCGTTAAAAAAGATATTTTTGTGTTAAATAATTAGTTTTTGTATCCTTTAATAGAGCTTTACGGGGATTGAGAGACTCACTTGCCGGATTCCGTATGATTTTTCTTCTTTTCAGTAAAGAAATTCAATATAATAAAAGTGTTTAATTAAAACTTTTTCAAAACTTCTAAATTTTTCAACTTTATTTTTTTTTTCTTTTTTTACATAACTTAAAATGTCAAAATATGCTTACAGTTCAGAAAATTGCGCTCTTTGTTTGGTCAGAGACACGATTTGACTTTCCCACTGGTATTCTATGACCGGTTATTGACACTACCTAATCGATTGCATGTATTAAATCAGAATTTTTTACGCAGTGGAACGATAAACACATAAGTCATATCTTAAAAAAAAAAGGGAAGATGGAGCATTTTAATAAAGTGTGTTTACATAACAAGGTTATTTTAGCATTGAATGCTGACAAAGAGAAGTATTTAAACTTTGAAACAAGTAAAGGCGGTAGCACTATTGGAAATGTACGTATGCATTGTAATAACAGTAAGGAATTATAGTTATTTGGATTACCGACAAAAATCAGCTACGATGCTTGTAGGGACGTAAGATTGAGATCTCCGTATAAGATTGCGCTCATGGAGAACACCAACATAAAAATAATAATTCACGAGAAAGTACAACTCCTCGCTACTGCTGCAGTTAGCAAATTACCTACTGATACAGCCAATCGTCACCTTTCAGTTATTAGAATTCAATGGCAGATCAATAAATGAATGGTATGCCAGCCTGATATGATTTTAATCAGGCTCGCATCTATATATCAAAACTGGGATAAGCGTAAAAATAATGGCTTAGCTGACAATGAAGGTGCCAGGCACATATAAAGGACAAAGTTGGGAAATATAACTATGTTATATAACGATGAATCGATGAACAACGGAGAATCAGGACACACTAATGATTTAGGTCAAGCAGTCAATGAACCAAATAATACCAAAGACGAAAAGCATATTGAGCCTGTTGATGTGACACCAGTAAAAATTGTGTATGACTCAAAATGGAATAATGATTATTCTACTGATTAAGAACTAAGAGAAGACAATAGCTATAATATCAAGAGACAACATGGTGATCTTTTTTATGGAACAGATTCAAAATGTCCAAAGTTAATCATTGATATTAATAGTGTATCATAATATATTTTTGTATTAATACTCTACATAGCAATATTTTATTAAAAATATATTATGAATTACATTGTTATGTGTTCACTATTTTGAGAGTAAGCTATCATCTCAATTGTTGAAAATATCAAATTAAACCTTGGAGATTTAAGAAAACAGAATTTTGTACGTCAACTGCAAGATACCCTAGGACAAATTTTTTCTAGAATTTACCATCAGGATAAATAAAAAAAAAAAATTAATTAAAGATATTATGACAAAACTATGATTAAGCTACAAAACCTTTTCTAAAGTTACATCATGGATACACAATGAAGAAATTTCATTCAAGAAATTATCAAAAACTGTAAGTATGTAGCAAATTCTTTCAAAAATATGTTAAGACGTTTATGCAATAAATATCTTTAAGCTTAACCCGTCTTTATTCTTCAGAATAGTTTTATTCATTTCATTAAATTATGAAGAAATTGTAAGTAAGTAACAATAGCTTTCTTATTTCACTTCCTGGACACAATACAAATATTTAATCCAATAAATCATAATAAAATCGCAAGTAAGTAATAAAGTCGTTATTGTTTCCCCCTATCGGATACGCAATACTGAAATTTCATTCAAGAAATTATGATGGAATTGTAAATAGGTAGAACACTCATGTTACCTAATGGACACACATTGCAGAAACTACACTTAAGGAATTATAAAGAATTTTAAGTAAGCAGCAAATTCTTTCTTTAATTATCTCCGTGGGTAAATAAAAATGACAGCTAATTAAAGAAATTATGAAAAAATTGTATGTAAGTAGCAAATTCTTTCTTAAATTCACATGCTGAATAAACAAATAGGACGTTTCGTTGAAGTAATTATTACAAAATTCCAAGAAAGTAACAAACTCTTTATTTTTTTCATGACTTAGATACACGATGTATAAATTTAATTCAATAAATTATGAAAAAATTCTCAGTAAGTAACAATTTCTTTCTTGAAGTCAACTCTTTGATACACAATACAGAAATTTCATTTAAGAAATTATGAAAAAAAAAACAATTTCTTTCTTGAAGTCAACTCTTGGATAGAGAATAAGAAAATTTAATTCAAGAAATTATGAAAATACTTGTAAGTAAGTAACAAACTCTTTTTATTTTCACTTCTTGGATATACAGTAGATACTTATTTCAAAAAATTATGAAAAAACCTCATGTAAGTAACTTTTTTTTTTCTTTATTAAAAACAATTTTCACTTAGCTATATGATGTAGAAATTTAATTCAGGAAATTAGGGAAAAAATCTCACTAATTAACAATTTCTTTCCTGAAGTCAACTCATGGGTATACAATATGGAAATTTCTTTCAATAATTTAATAACTTAGATACACGATCTAGAAATTTGATTCAAGAAATTATGAAAAAATTCTCATTAAATAACAATTTTTTTCTTGAACTCATCGCTTGGATACACAAAATGGAAATTTCATTAAAGAAATTATGAAAATATTTGTAAGTAAGTAACAAACTCTTTATTGATTTCACCTCTTGGATATACAATACAGATACTTCATTCAAGAAATTATGAAAAAATCGCAAGTAAGTAACTTTTTTTCTCTTTATCACAAACAATTTTCACTTAGCTAAATGATGTAGAAATTTAATTTAAGAAATTATTAAAAAAAATCTCAGTAAGTAACAATTTCTTTCTTGAAGTTAACTTTTGGATACAAAATACGGAAATTTAAGTAGGGATATTATTGAATTTCTGTATGTAAGTAACGAACTCTTTTTATTAGTTACACCTCTTAGATATAAAGTGCATATCCTACGTTAGATCAATTATGAAAAAAATGCAAGTACTTAGCTTTTTTTTTCTCTTTATAAACCTAAAAAGTAAATTTTCTAAACACTGTATACATGTAATTAGAGAAATTATGAAAAAATTATCAGTAAGTAACAATTTCTTTCTTGAAGTCAACTCTTTGATACACACAATAAGTAAATTTCATTCAAGAAATTATAAAAATTTTTGTAAGTAAGTAACAAGCTCTTTATTGATTTCACCTCTTGAATATACAGTACAGATACTTCATTCAAGAAACGTGATTAAACACATTTTGAAACTACATGCTATTTGTAAGCCTTTCCTTGGCACCTTTCCAAACGAGCGGGGATTCCCCACTGGTTCCTACACATTGCAAAAAAGTGAGCAGTACGAAAACTCCACGTTTTCAACCAGACTGGTTTTTTAAGGACCAATAAGGAGAGATATGCACATTCGACATTGCTTTATTTCATTTTTTTAAGGTTCATTTAGAGGCAGTTACGTGCGCGCCCGGACCGTCGTCGACAGGAAACTTAAAAAAATTAAACAAAGCTCGGTCGACTTTGCATATCTCTCCGGATTGGTCCCTAAAAAACCATTCTGGATGAAAGCGGGGAGTTTTCGTACTGCTCATTTTTTTGTAATGTGTAGGAACCAGTGGGGAATCCCCGCTCATTTGGAAAAGTGCCAAGGAAAAGCTTAAAAATAGCAAGTAGTTTCAAAATGTGTTTAATCACGTTTCTTGAATGAAGTTTCTGTACTGTATATTCAAGAGGTGAAATCAATAAAGATCTTGTTATTTACTTACAAATATTTTTTATAATTTCTTGAATGAAATTTCCTTATTGTGTTTATCCAAGAGTTGACTTCAAGAAAGAAATTGTTACTTACTGAAAATTTTTTCATAATTTCTTTAATTAAATTTCTATATCCCTTAGATAATTTAAATTTTTTTTTGATAAAGAAAAAAAAAGCTACTTAATTGCGATTTATTAATAATTTCTTGAATGAAGTATCTGTACTGTATATCCAAGAGGTGAAATTAATAAATAGTTTGTTACTTAAATACAAATATTTTAATAATTTCTTAAATGAAATTTCCGTATTGTGTATCCAAGAGTTGACTTCAAGAAAGAAATTGTTACTTACTGAGAATTTTTTCAATAATTTCTTGAATTAAATTTCTACATCATTTAGCTAAGCGAAAATTGTTTGTGATAAAGAGAAAAAAAGTTACTTACTTGCGATTTTTTCATAATTTCTTGAATGAAGTATCTGTACTGTATATCCAAGAGGTGAAATCAATAAAGAGTTTGTTACTTACTTACAAATATTTTCATAATTTCTTAAATGAAATTTCCATATTGTGTAACCAAGCGATGACTTCAAGAAATAAATTGTTACTTATTGAGAATTTTTTCATAATTTCTTGAATCAAATTTACAGATCGTGTATCTAAGTTATGAAATTCTTGAAAGAAATTTCCATATTGTGTATCCATGAGTTGACTTCAAGAAGGAAATTGTTACTTACTGAGAATTTTTTCCTAATTTCCTGAATTAAATTTCTACATCATGTAGCTAAGTGAAAATTGTTTTTAATAAAGAGAAAAAAAGTTACTTACTTGTGGTTTTTCATAATTTCTTGAATGAAGTATCTGTACTGTATATCCAAGATGTGAAAACAAAAAGAGTTTGTTACTTAATTACAAATATTTTCATAATTTCTTTGATTAGATTTCCGTATTCTGTATCCAATAGTTGACTTCAATAAAGAAATTGTTTTTTTTTCATAATTTATTAAATTTAATTTCCGTATTGTGTATCCAAGAGTTGATTTCAAGAAAGAAATTGTTACTTAATGTGAATTTTTTAATAATTTCTTGAATTAAATTTCTACATCGTGTATCTAAGTTATGAAAACAATAAAAAGTTTGTTACTTAATTGGAATTTTGACACAATTTCTTGAACGAAACGTCTTTTTTGTTTATCCAGCAGGTTAATTCAAGAAATAATTTACTACTTACTTACAATTTTTTCATAATTTCTTTAATGAACTGTCTTTTTTATTTACCCAGGGGGCGAATTCAAGAAAGAATTTGCTACTTACTTAAAATTTTTGATAATTACTTAAATGTAATTTCTTCATTGTGTGTCCATCAGGTAACATGAGTGTGTTAACTATTTACAATTCCATCATAATTTCTTGAATGAAATTTCAGTATTGTGTATCCAATAGGTGAAAACAATAAAGACTTTATTACTGACTTGCGATTTTATTATGATTTCTTGAATTAAATATCTGTATTGTGTCCAGGAAGCGAATTCAAGAAAGCCAGTGTTACTTACTTACAATTTCTTCATAATTTAATTAAATGAATAAAACAGTTCTGAAGAATAAAGACGGGTTAAGCTTAGATATTTATTGCATAATCGTCTTAACATATTTTTGAAAGAATTTGCTACTTAATTACAATTTTTGATAATTTCTTAAATGAAATTTCAGCATTGTGTATCCATGAGGTAACTTCAAGAAAGAGTTTGTTGCTTACTTAGAGTTTCGTCATAATTTCTTGAATGAAATGTCTTTTTTTATTTATCCAGGAGGCGAATTCAAGAAAGAATTTGTTCCCATGTGTCTGACAATAGATGTATGCAAAGTCCTTTTCTTACATCTCCGACGTTTTATTAGACATTCTAAACGTTTGATATGCTAGCTTACTCTAAAAATAATGAACACATAACAATGTAATGCATAATATATTTTTAATTAAATAATGCTATGTAGAATATTAATACAAAAAATATATTATGATACATTATTAATATCAATGATTAACTTTGGACATTTTGAATCTGTTCCATAAAATAGTTCACCAAGTTCTCTCTTGATATTATAGCTATTGTCTTCTCTTAGTTCGTAATCAGTAGAATAATCATTATTCCATTTTGAGTCATACACAATTTTTACTGGTGTCTCATCAACAGGCTCAATATGCTTTTCGTCTTTGGTATTATTTGGTTCAATGACTGTTTGATCAATGGCAGTAACTTTTGATGGTGCTTTGTTTCTCATCGATTCATCTTTATATTCTATCGTGATATTTCTTGACAATGCCCTTTTTATTGTTGTGGCAATTTCAATGTATATTATCACATTATTTTTAAATTTGTAACACTTTTGATATACAGATGACAAATGGTTTCAAAAAATATCAGGAGAACCTGCCTTTCTTTTATTTATCTTCCATCGAATACAAATACATGAATGGTGATAATTTGATGATCCGTGAGGTAATGCACTACCTACAGGAATAGCTCTGAGTTATCTTCTATAATCAACGATTATTTTGATGTTGCCATTCCCTTTGAGCGCACTCTTCTCTGGAGATCTCAATCTCACATAACCACTAACATAAGAGTTGAATTTTTTGGTATTCCAAAGAAATTTAATTCCTTAGTGTCATGACAATGCATGCATACATTTCCAATAGTGCTACCACCTGTACTTGTTTCAAAGTTTAAATACTTCTCTTTGTCGGCATTCAATGCTACAATAACCTCGTTATGTAAACATACTTTATTAAAATGCTCCATCTTCACTTTTTTTTAAAGATGACTTATGTGTTTATCGTTCCACTGCGTAAAAAATACTGATTTAATACATGCAATAGATTAGGTAGTGCGAATAACCGATCATAGAATGTCGGTGGGGAAGTCACATCGTGTCTCTGACCAACCACAGAGCGTAATTGTTAGAACTGTAAGCATATTTTGACATTTTAAGATCTGTACAAAATAGAAAAAAAAAATGAAGTTGAAAAATTTCGAAGTTTTAAAAAAAGTTTGAATTAAACACTTTTAGGATATCGAATGTCTTTACTGAAAAGAAGAAAAATCACACGGAATAAGGTAACTGACTCTCTCAATCCCCGTAAAGCTCTTTTGAAAGATACAAAAACTACTTATTTAACAAAAACATTTCTTTTTTAATGACCATCAAGTAAAGAAAAATCACACGGAATTAGGCAACTGAGTCTATCAATCCCCGTAAAGCTCTTTTAAAATATACAAAAACTACTTATTTAACACAAAAATTTCGTTTTTAATGACCATCAAGTAAAGAAAAATCACACGGAACTTAATTTCTTTTTTAATGACCAACAAGTAACTAAAAACCACACTGATTTAGTCAACTGATAATATCTTAAACCGTAACTAACCAATATATTTTACAAAAACTACTGAATGTACACATTTCTTAAGATAGTATTTAAACAAAATTATAGAAACTTCTCAAGTAATTAGGCTACTGACTCTCTCAATCCCCATAAATTTCTTTTAAAAAGATATAAAAACTACTTATTGACAAAAAAAATTTCTTTTTTAATGAGCATCAAGTAAAGAAAAATCACACGGAATGAGGCAACTGAGTCTCTCAACCCCCGTAAAGCTCTTTTAAATTATACAAACACTACTTAATTAACACAAACATTTCTTTTTTAATGACCAACAAGTAAAGAAAAATCACACGGAATTAGGCAACTGAGTCTCTCAATCCCCGTAAAGATCTTTTAAAAGATACAAAAACTAATTATTTAACACAAAAATTTCGTTTTTAATGAACATCAAGTAAAGAAAAAACACACGGAATTAGGCAACTGAGTCTCTCAACCCTGTAAAGCTCTTTTAAAAGATACAAAAACTACTTATTTAACAAAAAAATTTCTTTTTTAATGACCATCAAGCAAAGAAACCACCACCGTAATGATGAGCAATTCAATAAATCAAAACGATACTTAATTATATACTTTACAATAACGAATTATTTAACACAAAAATAACGTTTTTATAGTCAATAACGTAAAAAAAAATAAAAATGACTAATGAGAAAGAGAATAAAACTAAAAATAAAGTTAAGAGAACTCTATAACTTCAAAAGATACAACATGAACTACTTATATCTAAAGCAACAACATGGAACCCCTTTTGTATGTCAAATACCATCGGAATTACCTATCTCAAGATAAAGTTCCTTTAGTCATTGCCCAGTTAACACTAAGATGTAAATTGAGTAATCTGCAAAGTGCTATGGACTTCATTGAAAAAATACCAGTTTACTAACTTTCTCTAATCGACTGACACACAAAAAGTGCACTTCTTTTCGCATTGTATTTTTGATCTCTATACCACCGTTGCTAAAACCAAGGGACGTCTCAAGGGAGAGTGGTAAGCTGAGAGGGAGGGGAAGGTAAGAGCTTATCAAGAATGCGTTTGCTTACTCCTAGTTGAGTTATAAGCTTTGAGGTAGCTTAAGCGTATACTTGTGCAATTGGTGAAAGTCTTTTATTCTGGCTTTGACAGGGAAGAATTCTTATATACGCAAGCAAAATAACGTTGGAATTCCTATACATGCAAGCAAATAACTTGGGAGTTCCTATACACGCAAGCAAATAACATGGGAATTCCTATACACTCAATCAAATAACTTGGGAATTCCTATACATGCAAGCAAATAACTTTGAATTTCCTATACAAGCAAGCAAATAACAAGGGAATTCCTATACATGCAAGCAAATAACATGGGAATTCCTATACACGCAAGCAAATAACAAGGAATTCCTATACACGCAAGCAAATAACATGGGAATTCCTATACAAGCAAGCAAATACCATAGGAATTAATATACAGGCTAGAAAATACCCTGTTTATTAATAGACAAGCAATAAAATATCATGTTAAGACATAGACATTATCGCTCAAACAAAGGTACTTACACGCCATGCAAGTACCGCAATGGGTACTTACTATACACACCAGCAAATAACATGGTATTTCATATACACGCAAGCAAATACCTTAGGAATTCCTATACATGCAAGAAAATAACATGGGAATTCCTATACACGCAAGCAAATAACATGGGAAATCCTATACACGCAAGCAAAATAACGTGGCAATTCATATACATGCAAGCAAATAACATGGGAGTTCATATACATGCAAGCAAATAACATGGGAATTCCTATACACGCAAACAAATAACATGGGAATTCCTATACATGCAAGCAAATAACAAGGGAATATCTATACCTGCAAGCAAATAACATGGGAATTCCTATACACGCAAGCAAATAACATAACCATTTCTTTTATTCAAATCCCAACCACAAATCAAGTTATCGTATATTGAACAACCTCTGATTGGCTCATAGGAAATGCCCACGTCAAACGATACGTTCATTGTGCAATTCTTATCAAAAACAAAAAGCTTTATACCCCTTTTTTCCAATGAGAGTTAGCTTTAGCAACGACACATTCCTAACAAACTATTCTTGACTAAAGGCCATTGTCCAAAAAATCAATCACACTAGGACCGGTATTGCGTACTCGTTCCTCTTTGAAAGATGTATTGACCTCTATGCAAATGACCCTGGTAACCCCAATTACTCGAAAACTTACACACATATCCATGCCTCAGGCGTAAGTTTGAATGTAAGTTTTTAATATATAGATGCCTTACTACTGATGTTTCCCCTCGGTAATTCCCCCCCCCCCGTAAATTTCCCCGTAGGAGATCCCCCCTTGGAAATTTCCCCCAGTAGGAGATCCCCCCAGGAAATTTCCCTCCTTGGTTATTCCCCCTGGAAATTTCCCCCCGTAGGAGACTCCAACCCTCCTAGGAGATTCCGACCCTCCACAAGGTCCGTGAGACCTTCAGACTGACATCTCTTAATTTAATCTCTTAATCTTCTTAATTAAATCCCATAATTAATATGTCATAACAGTTAACCACCCCGGATTATTCCATTCGAAAGCTATTTAGGCTCCCGAGCTGTGCCATACAGGGTCAGTTCATTTTTTTCGGGTCACATAAGAAGTACGTAAAACTTTTTAAAATAATGGAATATTTCAAATCAATGCGTGGAGTGGACAAGATTGCCTCTGAAGGGTTCGTTTACACGAAACAGAAAGATATAGCGGCTGGAGTGGTCAGTTTCGAATGCGAGTTGAGACGACAGACGATGGAAAGATAAGGCGAGTGTAAGGCAAAGATTAAGGTGAAGGATGGTGCTGGGTTTGGCGTTTGAACGAACATTCACATGCTCCCAACCAGTCTAACTTTCAAGTGCAGGAACTCCGCAACCAGATGAAGAGGAAAGCAACCGAGACGCTTGAAACCCCGCAGCAGATTCTAACCCAGTCTTTGGTCAATATATCTGAAGGTAAGCGTCATACGATTTTTTCAAACTATTTCTGCAACATGCTTAGAACTTGGGACAGATACACACTCGGTCATATTTTGACTTCTTTTCAACCTAACTTCTGGAGACAATCCAAAATCTGGATCATCCTGATTCTGATATAGGCCAAGTAACGACAGTTCTAATGCCAAATGTAGTGCTCTTATATCTTCAAATCCGTTCTTTTGATTTCACTAAACGCAGTAGTTAGGTTTTATCTAGAAAAATGTATAATATCCTATCCCATCCACATAAGCGATAACATGTGACTAACAATTTTTTTTTGACGAATGGAGGTCCAACATCTGTATTGTCTGATTTCGAGTTGGGCGTGCAGAATTCCTTCAGGAAAGGCTTTCCAGCCACTGAAGTGAGTGGCTGTTTTTTTTCCACTTAAGCCAGAGTATCTACAGGAAAATATAAAACCTTGCCCGTCAGACGAGGTATAGAGACGATGATGAATTTGCTGTCTCCGTCCAAATGCTAGCTGCTCTTGCAATAGTGCCCATTTCGGAAGTACATTCTGAATTCACAGCTGTCGTAGGAAAGCTTACTGACAATGCATTTGGGCCAATCATCCCCTACTTTGAAGATAACTACATAAGTAGAATGCGTGGAAGTGGGAGAGTACCTTGCACTTTCCGCCCCGTGTCTGGAATATGTTCGACAAAGCAAAAGATGAACTCCCCAGGACAAAAAACAATGTTGAGGGTTATCATAGAAAATTGCAGTCTTCAGTTTCGGGTCATCGCCCTAGCCTTTGGAAGTTCTTGGACATCCTCAAGCGTGAACAAGCACTTAACAGGGCAGTTGTGATTCAAGCAAATGCGGGACAATCCAGTGAACCAATTAAGAATAAGTATGTGGATTTAAATGCCAGAATTCTACGACAGATAGGAAACTACGGGAACGCCGTGACGCTGGAGTACCTGAGGCTTATTGTAAGTAATATTAGTTTTAAAGTGTAGCGTTTTAACCGTGCATGTATTACCATGTATAACCAACTATTTACTTGGCCATTAAAAAGTGTACTCCACTCGCTCCTATATTTAGCCCGCCGAGAAAGAGAAGAATTTTGCAACAATTTTTGAGCCATGGGCGACATCCGATGCAAATAAGTCTGAGGCAAGGGTAGTCTCCGGTGGCGATTATTTCCTAGAGGAGGGGCGGGGATTTTCAGCTGGGGAAATGACGGGGAAGGCATTTCCTAGGGGGGGGGGAGAATCTCCTATGGGGGGAAATTTACGGAGGGAAATCACCGGAGTCCCACCCCCAAAAAAAAATTAAACACGCATCCTTGATCTTTTTTTCTGGCAAAAAATACAAGATTCCACATTTTTGGAGATAGGCGCTTGAAAACTCCACAATACGGTTATCTGATGCACTGAATCTGATGATGTGATTCTCATTAAGATTCTATGAATTTTACGGGTTTTTTCCCCTATTTTCAAAAATATGGCAAATTTTATCAGGCTCGTAACTTTTGATGGGTAAGACCACTGGTATAAAAATTTCGTTTTTTTTAGAGTTTCGGTTACTATCTAGCTGGGTCGCTCTTTACTTATAGTTCGTTAACACAGACTGTTTGATAGTGATTAATTTAAATATCTTTTTGCACAAAAAAGGTTTTTGAAAGATAATTAAAGAGCTCCATTAAGCCAAATATGATCGGAAATTAAGCAAAATAGTCTTCCAAGCGTAAAACTCCACAAACCATATTTATTTTCCGTCGATGTTTTGAAAAACAAAAGTATAGTGTCCAAGATACATATGGTTTTCAATAAAACGCAAACGACGCAGCAAGCTTTATATTTGTCTGGTTAGGGAAGGAGGAAAAGGGTAGCAGCCAAACCTTGTTTGAAGTATTTTATTTTTCTTTTCAAGTTTACTTGAACCCTCGATTTGTTTTCTACTTGTTTTAAGATTTATGAATTCATCTGTATTAGTAAATGCAATCTATATGTTTTCTATGATCGTATATTTAAATTTCTGTTAGCCTTGGATTTCATTTATTCTTTAATAGTAATTTTGGGTCGTTCTGAGTTTGCATTATTATAGGAATTTATTTATGCCGGTCTTGAGTTTACAAGTCTCTTTAATTTTCTTTGAAAAACTTCTTGTTCGGAATTTTTTTTTTTTAAGTTAATACTTTTAAAAGGTGAGGCACCCTGTGCAGAAGCCTTTTCGGAACTGGTTCCCAACTTATTTCTGGGCTTATGCATCAAGAAACTTTTTCATTCAGTTATTATGATACCTCACGTCCTTGGCCCTACTTTACTTTTATGTGAGGTAGAACCTGAGGATACTCGTTTATGACTTCTTATGATTAACAATGTTTTTTTTTTCTTAGTGACTGTATCGCTCAACTTCACGCTGCAGCTTTTTAACTCTTCCAGAATGCCCAGGGATCAAGTACAGGGTAAATTCAGTGTTCTCATTCATATGTACTTTTGTGTTGGGATGACTTGGTCCTTATCCCAAGAAACTCAATAAATCCCTATAACTCTAGATTGCTTACTGTGACATTCAGTGTGATTCTCACTGGTAAAATACTTTCTACCGGTTTCAAGCCCTTGATACTGATTACCGACAGAATCAACAGATTTGGTAAGACCAGACGTCTTACTAAGACCAAAACGGTAAGACATCTAGAACGATGGCTGCTTCACACAGGACATAAAACTTGCCAACTTGTCTAAAGCATTATTTTGATATTGCGCAATTTTTCTTGTTTTGTATTTAAAGGGCTGGACACGTAGGTTTTTTTGGTGCCGATTTGCAATGAAAACGGCACCGATTTGAGCTTGAAAAATTTTCTAGTTTCAGGTGCTGATTTCCAAAAGCGGTGCCGAATTTCATTATGATTATCAAAAAAAGCAATCCCTCATCGTTTCCTTTTCTTCAGCTGGAAAATCAAAAGAACTGAATAATAATAGCAATAATTAAATATTTAATAATAAAAGAACTTCCTAATTTAATAATTCGCGGATTTAAAATTTAATTAAAATTTTTTTAATGAAATAAATTGTTGAAATATAAAAATCTTAATAATAAAATAACTTAGTAATAAAAAAACTAAATAATAAGTTGAGATCAATCATGCAACTATTGATAACCTACACTTGACTAATGGGGTCCATGGTGTTTAGTATTGAAAATATAACGCAAATGGCATTGTTTTTGCAATCGTTTGCCCTCTGAGCTGCTGAAATCGGTGCCCGGAAAAAGATACCTGTGTCCAGCCCTTAAATGCATACGTAGAAGCCCTGGTCTAAAGAGAGAAGATGCAAGGTTCTTGTCGGTGTCAATTGGGCTTAAATTACAGCTCATATTCATAACACTGCTTCAAGAATATGGCTTCATTTAGGTTCATTTGTTTGTGGTTGCAGCATTAAAGGACGGACATCGGTCATAGTCACCAATACACAATAGAATAGCACTTTCTTACGTATGAGAGGGAGTCTGCATCAGAGTCTGTATCAAACGCTATTTACTCTGAAGTTCATCGTTTATCACAGTGCTTTTCATCGAAATTAAGAGCTACCAACTTGCATTACTATAATGAACATTTTATCTTGGAAGCTGGTACTGTTGACATTGTTACACAAGAAAAAAAATGAAGAAGTAAATAATTTAAAATTGAAAATTGTGTCTGTCTATACAATATGTGGGTGTCTATACAAATTTGCATTATATGTACGCACGCATTTTAATTAGGTACAAAAACTATTGAAAAAAAAAACTCTTTTGCTATTTAAAAAGAACTCTAAGTAAAGCTTTAATTAAATATCCGGGTTGCAGCGGTAGCTAGCAGCCTAGTGAGACACAATTACGTCCAATCCTAAGAAATGTGTTAGCCTATAACTCCTGAAAATAGTGTCAGATCAAAACAAGAAGGACAATATTAGAACCGCCTTGTCGAAAACCCTATATATAAGAAACTTACCGTCCCTTGGCTTGAATAACGAGGAAATTCTATTGGCTTGAAACACAAGATAAGCTGCTTGGACCACGATATTCTGCATATAAGACATCTTTTCTTCTTCTTTTCTTCAGATAGCAGGGCACTGGAATATTATAGAAAGCTGTTTAACGGCTCATTTTAAATGAAATTATTGTGGCTAAAAAATCTTTTGAGCAATATTACGCCTATTTCATATTTCCGGGGTATCTATTGTGTGATTCACAGTTAAAAATATCTCGCATCTTCTCAAGTCGGGTCATTTGTATCCAATCATAATTAGTTATATACAGTATTGCATAACATATATTAGCTACATTTATAATCGAAAATAATTCTAAATTTTCATTTAAAAAGTACTGTAAAGAGAGGTTTGATTATCTTTGAAAAAATACCACAAAAGACCGACAGGAGTTTGATCAGAAATGTGTAGCAACAGTACGCCTATTTCATATTTTCCGGGGCATCCGTTGCCCGATTCACCGTTAAAAATATATTACATTTTGTCAGGGAAGCTCATTGTTAACCAATCATATGTCACATCAACTTCCGAATCAAATTGGCGCCACCAATAGAAAACCGCTTATTTGATCCGACACGGCAGGGTGCAAGAGACTGTGTTATTACCTCGGTAGCCTTTAATAGAAAATCAGAATTTATTGAATAAAAGTGTTACTAATCGGCTTATAACGTTAGCTCAGTTTATATCATGAAGGTTTCCATCCGGAAAAGTTGAGTCAAATCTTTTGTTCCCATTGTCATACCGATTTCTCTAATATCGGTCATAAGTCACTATTAAGGTTGATCGCAGTTGACGGTAAAACCACGGGTGTGAGTGAAAAGCATGCTATCAGATTGATTAAGCTACGGTCGGAAGCAGGGTTCTCATTCAACCTGACAAATAAGGTTAAATATAAGGGAGCGCAGTCATCTTTGGCAACAAATGGATAGTAACTCATGTTTATAAACATACTGAGCCGAAATATATATATATATATATATATATATATATATATATATATATATATATATATATATGGTACTTGTGTAGAATCCGGTAAGTACAAGAGAAGTGAAGTTTCGTTAATGCTAATGAAATAAATAAATAAAAAAATAGGATGAAAATATAATAGTTTATAAACAAAATTGGGCTATATATTTGCACATTAAAGGAAAGGGTGGGGGTAAAGCATAGCATATATTAAATACTTAACCCAACCTAGGTACCTTTTATTCCCTCTAAACCCCAAAAAACTAAACTTTAAATATAGTTGCCGAAGTCAGAAACCCTTTATTTATACAGTATTTAGGCATTAACCGATAAAATGCCTATATGTTCTCACTCTCTTGTACTTACCGCATTCTACACAATTACCATATATATATATATATATATATATATATAATATATATATATATATATATATATATATATATATATATATATATATATATATATATATATATATATATATATATATATATATATATATATATATATATATATCGCTAGGTGTCCGGTCAGGTACTCGGTATGCGGCAGGCTTGTATATTTGTGATTTTCGCTTTCGTTGTGCAACATTATTACTTGTGATTCAATGTGCTTCTCGTTGTCACTAGTTCGATGACTTTTGCTTTAGCTGTTCGGAGTCATTTACCACCTTATGTAATTTCGCAACCGTTTGCCTTCTGTTCAATTGATCATTCGCATTGTCACAAATTTTCCATCCTCAGATTTTGTTGTTTGTCGTTTTCGTTTGCGATTAGATGTGATTTTTACTGTCGCTTGTATTCTAACCGCAGATTTCGTTGTGAATCATTTTTGTTTGTGATTCGTTTTGATGTTCGTTGTCGTAAGTCTTCTATGCGTACATTTTGTTGTATGTCATCTTCGCTTGCGATTTGATATGATTATCGCTGTCGCTTGTCTTCTAACCGCAGATTCCGTTGTCCATCATTTTCATTTGAGATTCGCTGTGACGCTTGTTTTTGCACTTGATCTAACCGAAGATTTTGTTGTGCTTTATATTCGTTCATTATTATCTCAGACATTAATCCATGCCCTTTCCTTTAGCTCTATGGATTCATTCATCATCTCGTATAATCTTGCACATATCGTAATTTTGATTTGTCTTCTAACCGCAGATTTCGTTGTGCAGCATTTCCGTTGGCGATTTAATATGATCTCGCTGTCACTTGTTCCATGCCTTTTGCTTCAGCTTTTCGGCGTCACTTATTATCTTGCATAATTTTGCATCTGTCATAGAGCCCAGAAAGCGATCAACCCTGGGAAAAAATGATGTAAATTGCTCTTTAAATACATGTGAATGTAACGTAATTTGCATAAAAAATCTTTTTTTCCAAAATTAAAGGTCTTAACGAATTTTCCTAAACTCCTGACATGTCTAGATCGTTATGTTAGGCCAGAAATTCTCAGCATGCAATTTTTCAAAAAAACATGAGCCTTTAAAAAAAAATACATAAGTAAACAAACACGTACATAATTATTGCTCACTTAAAGAGAGTGGATAATATATATCTGAATGAAATAGGTAAATTGAAATTTTGCAGTGAGGTCGCTTGGAGCCACGAGATATAAAATTGTGCGGCAAGGGAACCTAATTGCCCTCCCATTTGACTCCCAAAACCGACGGTAAAATTCAATATTTCCCCTCAAATCAGACATCTCCTAAAATTTGGCAAGTCTCCACATTAGACTCTTTGGCTTTATACCAAGTAATTGCCAATGCTAGATTGCAAAATTTCTTGGGCTGTTTTAAACTGATTAAGTTTAGCGAACTCCTGAAAATCCTATAAAAAAAAAATAACTGACAGATTTCCTACAACACCAACATCCATATTTTCATTGAAAGTAGAACCATCCTGAGAAATAAGCTGGATTTCCACAGATCCAGCTAGGGCTTTATACTTTCACGCATCATACGACATAGTAAAAAAAAACTTCCCTTGAGGGTGCAGCCTTCTTTCAGAAGGAGATCGGCTCGAACCAATGTAGCATCGCTGCCAGAATCAAGGATGATTTTGATAGGACAGCCGTTTAGTTTTCCTCTGACTTTACGACTTTCCTTGCTGAAAGGATTTGTCTTTTCTGGAGTTGGGTCTAAACTGCTGAATTCTTTTGCCAGTTGGGACTTGCTGTTTTGTTTCTGCTCCAAGCATACATTATTGGTGATCAAATCTGATGTAGCTCCTTTTATAACAAATTGCTTTGGGCAACTGACAAGTGACAATTCGACGCGCCTTCCTGTGACAGTAAAAGTATCCTGTTAACAAAAGTTTTTTTTTTCTACGTCATGGGTCTGCGCTACATGGATTGTCTTCAGTTCTGCCCTTATGGAAATTTTCAGATAAAAGTATGCTTTGGCCTCTGCTCATTCTTGTCATCTTTGGCCAATGATCTCCCCGAAAGAACTTGCTCGTCTGCTGCTTTTGCTGATAATTTCAGATTTGCTGGTTTTTTGCTTGAAAACGAACATCTTCAGAAATTCGGCGTTAATGCAGTTACAGAAAGTTTAAAGCGCTATAAAATCCAAAGTAATAATGAGTTGTGTTCTCGTACCTGTCGCACGTATGTTCGCTAAATCTATTTCGCTAGACGAATCGCTATAATGCAAGACGAATCGTTATATCGTTAGATAAAAATGCAGAATATTCGTAGTTAACACATTTTGAATGTAATTACACTATACTTACCCCCCCCTCTAATTTGCAAGTGTATAGTCCAAATTATATATTTCCTATGCACTTAGCCATGCGTCACTCTTCTTTCTACCCGTGTTCCCGTAAATTGAATTAACTGGGACAAAATCAAGAATCGGAAAACCCGTGGGAAATATATAATTTTGGCTATTTATTTGCATATTACGGGGGATTGGAGGCAAAATATAATGGATCTGCAGTCAAAATGTATTAACTATGATTATTCTCCGTATTATGAAGTAAGAACTGCTTCATTAACATGTTTCCTTCTCAACAGCCCGAACTCAAGTACTTGTACCCAGAAATTTAAAACGTGAGTTTCTAAAGAAAAGCATTAGTGATAAAGTTTTGCATTTGTAACTAGTTTAAAAATAGTAGGCTACTATTTATCCAGTTTGAAATGAATAGCGATTTGCGATTATAAAAACATATTTTGGCAATTCCAAATCAGAGCCTGAAATCCTTCAAAAATTAAAAAGATTAAAGTAAAAAGTACACCATTGAAATTGCCATTGTCAATGACCCCATTACCTAAAAGTTCGATTTACATGGGTAACATTGCAGCAGTCTTCTTCTTTTTCACAAGGTCATCATATGGGGGTGATGATGGCATACAGACAAATAAGGGATCATTTGAAAGTTAATCTATATTGTCGTGTAATTTTTACAGGTCAGAATTGGTAGCTCAATGGCTGAGTGTCATATGGCATTGAAAAGTGCCACAGTCACTATCATCCAAAACCCCTTATCTGAAGATTAAGCGTAGCTACTGGAGCACAGAATGATTTAATAAAAGATAGCTGGATTCGCAACTCATGTTTGACAGATTAACAAGGAACTTGGAAACTGAAATTTGTAAATCATTCTATTAGTGGCAGATAATTTTGCAAAATAATTTCTGATTTGAAGTTCACGAGATGGGGTTTAAGAGGAGTGCTAATCCCCTAGATTTAAAGCAATACAGTCTTTTGGTATTCTCATCGAAAAAATGCCCTTTTTGGTGTTTTCGCCGAAGAAATAAAAAGAAAATTGCCTCCCTAGATTTTGAACACATGCATTTTAATCCCCTTCCCCTTTTTTTTCATCAATCGATACCAATGTGTATGACCTTGTTTGAAGATTCTACAATGCTGCCTAATAGACACGGCCCGAAGATAATGAATTTTCTCCATCAATTCTTCATATCACTTGTGTGTCAATTTAGATGCGAATAACAAACATGTGATTTCTCAAACGACAAAGGTTGCATTTGAAGCGGAAGTGGAAATAATAGCGGGTAGTCAACCACTACCCAAGAATAAAGTTTACAACCTGTCCATCTCTTTTAAGGTGTCAGGTGGGTATTCAACTGAATAATCCCGACTGACTTCTTAGCCAGTATTTAAAAGCCAATAACGCTTTGAGAATAAAGTTGATTTTTCCGGTTCTTTCATAAAATCTCCATTTGGGGCATTCTCAATTGAATGTGAAATGAATTCGGTATTTTAATACAAGGACATTTTTCTTTATATAACTTAAGAACCTTACTTCCGGATGCGGGTATCCAGAACCAAGAACTAGCCTACAAGTATGTGTTGCATAAGAGTTTTGCTAACTATTAGAACTTTCTACTCATGATAGAGCAAAACGCTATCATTCTCGTTAGTGGGTGCTTTTTGCACTTCTACTCTGGAAGATTTGTGCTGATATACCCAGAATCTTGCTGAATCACTGATACAGTAAGACTCTTTGAGATGCAGCATACCTATATTTGTTTGGGAGACAACATCAGGGTGAGTGCAATACTTCAGAACAATTAAAGGTACTTGGGCATTATATGGACCTTTCTAAAAAGTCAAGTTTGGTTAATGCTGAAGAAATAAAATAAAATAGGATGAATATATAATAGTTTATAAACAAATTTGGGCTATATATTTGCACATTAAGGGTGGGGGTTGGGGGCAAAGCATATCATATATTAAATACCTAACCCAACCCTAGGTACCTTTTATTCCAACATCTAAACGAATTTACCATATATTTATATATATATATATATATATATATATATATATATATATATATATATATATATATATATATATATATATATATATATATATATATATGTGTGTATATAATGTCTTTTAATAGACATCACTGTCTATTAAAAGGATTTTATCCCTATTTGAACTTTTTATTTATCGTCATGGAAAGGCAGTGTGGTCTCCGAAATTATCTACGTTATATATATATATATATATATATATATATATATATATATATATATATATATATATATATATATATATATATATATATATATATATATATATATATATATATATATATATATATATATATATATATATATATATATATATATATATAGAGAGAGAGAGAGAGATATATATATATATATATATATATATATATATATATATATATATATATATATATATATATATATATATATATATATATATATATATATATATATATATATATATATATATATATATATATATATATATATATATATAGACTTTTGCTTTAGCTGTTCCGAGTCATTTACCACTTTATGTAATTCCACAACCGTTTGCCTTCTGTTCAATTGATCATTCTCATTGTCACAAATTTTCTATCCTCAGATTTTGTTTTGCGTCGTTTCCGTTTGCGATTAGATGTAATTTTTACTGTCGCTTGTATTCTAACCGCAGATTTCGTTGTGAATCATTTTTGTTTGTGATTCGTTTTGATGTTCGTTGTCGTAAGTCTTCTATGCGTACATTTTGTTGTATGTCATCTTCGCTTGCGATTTGATATGATCCTCGCTGTCGCTTGTCTTCTAACCGCAGATTCCGTTGTCCATCATTTTCATTTGAGATTCGTTGTGAAGCTTGTTTTTGCACGGGATCTAACCGAATATTTTGTTGTGCTTTATATTCGTTCATTATTCTCTCAGACAATAATCCATGCCCTTTTCTTTAGCTCTATGGATTCATTCATCATCTCGTATAATTTTGCATCATATCGTAATTTTTATTTGTCTTCTAACCGCAGATTTCGTTGTGCAGCATTTCCGTTGGCGATTTAATCTGATCTCGCTGTCACTTGTTCCATGCCTTTTGCTTTAGCTTTTCGGCGTCACTTATTATCTTGTATAATTTTGCATCTGTCATAGAACCATTAGGGGTGGGGTGGGGGTAAAGCATAGCATATATTAAACCTAACCTAGGTACCTTACCCCCCCCCCCCCCTAAACCCCCAAAAAACAAAAGTTTAAATATCGTATACGCAATGAAAACCACGATATCATTTATTATTCTATAGCGGCTAACCCGTCAAAAACGGGTTTTTCATGACTGGTTTGCTTGTAAAGGCCCATAGTGCCCAAGTTCCGAATTAAACATGCGAATACTAGGGAAATATGGAAGAAACCACAATAAGTAATGAAATCTCGGGCCCCTACTTTCTGCTGGACTTATGTATATTTCATGTGACACAATTAAAATGAATAACTACAAATCTGAATTTCCGTATGATTACAATTGCTGTGTAAAGGCTTTTACTTTTATTTGGAACTAAATTGAAAAATTGATCTGGGTCCTCTAAAAGCTGAAAATATACGCCAGTAAATTTGCCGTATTTATATTTTCCGAGATTTTAGCATCTCTTTTAGAATGGCAGAATTTCTTTTTAAGAGTCATTATAATTCAAGGCCGTATCTAGAGGACGGGGTTAGGGGGTTTGAACACCCCCTCCGAAATCTTTTCCCGACTTGTAGAAACGTAACAAAATGAATATAAACAAATTTTTAATGCGTTTTTTTATTTTTATGTACCCCCCCCTAAAATTCTCTTGTACCCCCCCCCCCCCCCGAAAAAAAATCCTGGGTACGGCACTGGTATTATTGGCAATAAAATTACACAAGTATGTTAAAGATACACCGATGATAGAAAGGAAAACTTACGTACAGCTTTTACATTCTCTAGCATTTCAGCATTCCGTTGATAAAACCTCGGTTTCCCTTCTAGAAAGTCAATATTTTTGATAATAATATTGTTCAAATAATCCAGATATTATAATACCATTGCCTTATATTTTAGTGCGGATACAAAATTTGCAGTCAGCTGAAAAGATCTTGAAAAATGAGTTTCTCCCTACCTCCCCCGCCCAAAAAAAAACATTCATAGACTGACTCCACTGAGGAACATTAGAAATATAAATTTTTTGGAATTCTTACGGCATAATTGTTTTATATCTTGCATTGAACAGACCATTGCCACTGAGTAGCGTCTATGATGTGGCAGTAAATTGGGCAGTGTTTTGTTGCTGGGGATTTGAAGCTGTCTTTCAAATATTCATGCTTTTTGAGCGAGTTTTCCTACCAGTTTTCTCTATTAAATTTTGATTCTAAGGGTCATACAATTGCGTGAGGGTGGGGTGGGGGGCTTGACTTCAGAAAAGTATGCTGAATATAGGAAGCGATTTTCTGAACAGAGTGAATACTTGTTAAATTCTTAATTTACTTCTTATATTTTGTTTGAAGGAAAGACGATTCGGTCTTCGTCGTTATTTAGGTTGACTTTTTTTAGATTGGCATTATTTAAATTGGTATTATTGGATATTGTAAATATTCCATTTAGAGTCGCCCCTGTCGTAAGGCACTTTTGAGTCAAATTATGAGTAAAATAGACGGTGCCAATTCCAAGAATCTAGGAGGATAAACCTCAGTGGTGTAATTTCAGTGTATTAAATATTCATATGTGGAGGCTTACTTCCAATTTCTGAAAACTGAGGGAGGTCCATGTCCTCCTGGAAAGTCCCTTGAAGGAATCCAATACTAACCACTAGATTCACGCAAAAAGTTTGTAGTTTTATAATTTCCTTAAAATTTCAACTTTCAAATTGCCTCTTTTTCCAATTATTATCGAAATATCCTTCCTTTTCCCTTCCAAAATAAAGTGTTGTGTATGTCACACTTTATGCAAATCTCAGTAATAAAAAAAAGGTCAGGTTGAATCACCACTTTGCTATTTCATTGATTTACCAACTTTGTAAACTAACACCTCATGTCCATATGGCGTTTTCAATTAACACATAAACACTAAAATGGTAATTTCAGCTTGGAATTCAAAACACTTAGAGAAATTATTGCCTCTCTAATGGGTCGAATGTGCCGGAGGTAATATTTTACTAGACAACTGTGAACATTGTAACATACGTGTGAAGTACTGTTATAATTTGTCATGAATTGTACTTAATAGCATTGATTATCAGATTATAGTGTACAAATCTTTCATGAATTATATACACCTAAAAAATGCTGGTGATACATCTCACGGTCACGCAATTGTTAGGGTCAGGACAGCTTGGGAAAGCTTAAACGCTTTAAGCTGATATTGGACATTAAACTAAAAATATTTTATGCTCGTGGCCCCATCTTAGGGTCTATTCTTACCTAAAACCCGTAATTCTCTAATATTTTCTTTTTTATTTGTTCCAAAATTTTGAAGTTAATAGGGTATTATCGCATTTGTCACGTTAAACCGTGAAAAATAAACAACAATTAGTGAAAGGTAATACTACTTTCAATTCCTAAAAATTTAAACTTTAACGATATGTTGATTCCAAAGGACGACTACTCCTTCAAAGGAAATCTAAATTTTCTTAAGCTATTTGATGCCATTTGTTTCCAGCTTATTTTCCTTTGACGATTTTTCGCCCAAGGGTCTTCATTTTGAATTTGATGTCCACTACTACCAAAAACTGCATAAATGCATGTGCCGATCTTTCAAACAGTTCATGGTAACGAACCGTAAGTAAGGAGTGATGCGGCTCAATAGTAACAAAAACTGTAAGAAACAGAGTCTTCATAATAATAGATACATAAAAGTAATCGAATTTTGATGCTCATTCAACATGTATAAAATTCATGAAGTTTAATGTTACCCGTCAAGAGTTACAAGGCTGAGAAAATTCCTGGGGGGATTTTCTGGTGGGGGTGCTTACGTGGGAGGATCTTTTCATGAATGAGTTTTTGTGGGGGAAGGGAATTTTCCATGGAGGATGAGCAGGACTTTCAGGTATTAATTAAAAACTATCAGAACTTAAATAAAATACACAAGTTTTTTCAACTAAAAGTAAGGAGCAACACTAAAACTTAAAACGAACAGAAACTATTAAATATATGAAGGGGATGCCCCCTCCTCACTACCTCACTCTTTACGCTATTTTTTTGAATTTATAAAAAAGTATTTTATTCTAATTAAACGGTCCTTGTGTATCTGAAGTCCTTCTTAAATAACTAGAACAAAAAGTGAAACTTTAGTTTGACTTTTTTAGGTATGTTTGGTTGACTATCAACATTTGCCTCACTAGGGATTTGTCAAAATTCTTTTGGATTGTCCTAATTGCCCCCGACCTTTAATTCATAAATGTTGTTTTGCTTTTTATTAAACAGTTCGTGGTAACGAACTGCAAGTAAGGAGCGATTCGGCTTAATAGTAACCGAAACTCTAAAAAACGGAATTTGTATATCAATGCATACATCAATAGAATTGGCATATTATACTGATCCCAAACTTATAAGATTCATCAAGTTTAATGTTACTCATCAAAGGCTACGAACCTGTGAAAATTTGCATGAGAAAATGTGACTCACGTTCCATAAAAAATTCCCTCCTCTCGCAGGAAACTTCTCCGTGAAAAGTTCTCCCTCGTAAAATATAATTCCATCCTCGCTGAAAAAAGGAATCTTAATAAAAATCAAACCATCAGATTCAGCGTATCAGAGGACCCTACTGTATATACAAAAATAAGGGATTTTGTATTTTATGTCAGAAGAAAGATCATGGATGCACGTTTATTTATTTGTTGTTTTTTTTCCAGAGGTGATCGTATCGAACCAATAGTCCTCGAAGATTTGTAGAGTATGAAAAGTTATTGTGCCCTTTCAAGTGACCAAAAAGATTGGATGGTAACTATCCCCCCTCCCATGCCCTTTTTTCTCCAAAAGTCGTCCGACCAAAATTTTGAGACCGCCATTTTGTTCGTCATAGTTGAAATATCCAGCAACTCTACCTTTAGGGGTAACATGACCCCCTATAGCCCGTGGGGAAAGGGTTGTAAATTATGAAATGGGTTCATTGTTTGCATTTAGTATTTGTTATTGGGAAGTATACGGACATTTTTTGCCAGGATTTTGCGCCTGGGGTGGGTTTCCATGGAGAAAATCCATGGGGAGGGAAGTTTTCGGGGATGAAATTTCCTGGGGAAATTTTAAGCGAGATTCGACAGAAATCCTATACGAAATTCTTTTTATTTGTCTTACTATTTATTTGCCAACTCAATTTTGCATATGAAGATTTCCAGGAGGAATTTTTCGGGGAAAATTTTCAGCGGGTTTGATTTTCCAGGAAAATATTTTTATGGAAGGGGGATTTCTGGAGTGATGAGAAAAACGAATGAAATTTCAAGTCTTTTTCAAAGGATAGTTTGTTAAGGAGAATTTTCTCAGGCTGAATCGCCCACAAGAAATTTTACGTAGGGGGGAGTTTTTCACAGATAATTTTACAGGTGGTGTATTGTGCATGGGAGGAACTTCCCAAGGAGCAATTTCCCGTGAGTGGAGGGAATTTTTTCTGAAGGAGGAGCCCGATTTTCGAGCATTATTTGCAAAGAAGGTAAGAAATTATATAAAAAAAGTTTTCTTTTTGTAAGGAGTAAGGAGTATGGAGTAAGGAACAACTGAAAGTAAGGAGCAACATTAAAATTCAAAACGAACAGAAATTATTCCGTATATGAGGGGGTTAACCTCCTCCTTAATATCTTGCTTTTCAAGGTAATTTTTTTGGAATTATTAAAGAAGATTCTTATTTTATTTAAAAGGCCATTGTGTTTCAGGAGTCGTTCTTAAAAAAGTTGGGACAAACAGTCAAATTTAGCGTAAAAACCAAAGTATCGAGGATACGGACCTTCGTTATCAGAGGTTTGTAGCTTTCTAGGATAGAAGACGGAATTTTGAAAATTTTCTTCCGTATGGACATCATTAAATGGAGAAGAAAATTACCCATGGAATTCCTAAAATTTCAGCCATTTTTCAGCAAAGAAAGATATCAGATTGTTTTCTAATCTACTAAATAGTATAACCAAGTCCAAAAAGAGAATTTCTCAGGTCCGTGAAATTTTTTTTTAGGGATTGTTAAATGCTGGAATCACGTAGAGCACTGAATTGTCATTTCAAGACAGAATTGCCTTTCTTATATCTCTAGTAAATAATTCTGGAAAGATTAAATTAATCACGAAATCAATAATTTAATTTTTTTTCTTTTTTTTGCACGCTAATGCAATTTTCTATTTTGATCAGAATCTTATAAATTTCTTAATCGTATAAAATTTGAATCTAGAATCGGACTGAAAAATGTGCATTATTTTAAATTTTTTCATCTCTTTGAGAAAAATCTGAACTGAAATGGAAAATTTTTATATTATTTGGAAAAATAGAATTGATCAATAAGTTATTTCTTTTTCATTGAAAAAATTCAGAATAGAACTTGAACTTTTCTTCACTTCGTTTAGTAAATTTAGATTGGACCTTTCAATTTCTTTTTGTCTTTGAGAAATTAAAACCTTACGTTGAAGACTTTAATTTTTTCAGGACATTATAGAATTCAATTGTATTATTTAGTAAGATACAGAAAATAACTTGAACTTTTCCATTTTTTAGGAAAAGTTTGGAAAATCATATAAAATTTTAAATTTAAACTATGGTATAGCTTTTTCTATCTACTACGGAAAAATTTAGAATAGAACTTTAAATTTCTTTGTCTTGGTGACCTTAAAACTAAAGTGGAAGATTTTTATTTTCTCTGGAGAAATTAGAATTGAATTGTGTTCTTTCGTAAAATTCAGAAGAGAACTTGAACTTTTCTATCTTCCATGAAAAATTTGGAACATTATTTTAAATTTTTTCATCTCTTTGAGAAAAATCTGAACTGAAGTGGAAAACTTTTATATTATTTGGAAAAATAGAGTCGATCAATAACTTATTTCTTTTTCATTGAAAAAAGTTCAGAATAGAAGTTGAACTTTTCTTCACTTCGTTTAGAAAATCTAGAATGGAACTTTAAATTTCTTTGTGTCTTTTTGAGATTAAAAACTGAAGTGGAAGATTTTTATTTTCTCTGGAGAAATTAGAATTGAAATGTGTTCTTTGGTAAAATTCTTCTTATATTTTTTGGAGAAATAGAATTGAACAATAACTTATTTCTTTTCTTTGAGAAAATTTAAAATTGAAGTGGAACTTTTTATCTTCAAGGTACGTATTCGCATCTAAGGTATAACTTTTTCTATCTTCTACGGGAAAATTTAGAATGGAACTTTAATTTTTTTGTCTTCGGGGAAATAAGAACTGAAGTGGAAGCTTTTTATTTTCTCTGGGGAAATTAGAATTGAAGTGTGTTCTTTGGTAAACTTCAGAAGAGAACTTGAACTTTTCTATCTTCTATGAAAAATTTGGAACATTATTTTAAATTTTTTCATCTCTTAGAGGAAAATCTGAACTGAAGTGGAAAATTTTTTATATTATTTGGAAAAATAGAAATTGATCAATAACTTATTTCTTTTTCATTGAAAAAATTCAGAATACAAGTTGAACTTTTCTTCACTTCGTTTAGAAAATTTAAAATTGAAGTAGAACTTTTTATCTTCCGGGAAAATATTCAAAACTATGGTATAGATTTTTCTATCTACTACAGAAAAGTTTAGAATATAACTTTAAATTTCTTTATGTCTTGGTGAACTTAAAACTGAAGTGGAAGATTTTTATTTTCTCTGGAGAAATTAGAATTGAATTGTGTTCTTTGGTAAAATTCAGAAGTGAAGTTGGACTTTTCTATCTTCTATGAAAAAGTTGGAACATTATTTCAAATTTTTTCATCTCTTTGAGAAAAATCTGAACTGAAGTGGAAAATTTTTATATTATTCGGAAAAATAGAATTGAACAGTAACTTATTTCTTTTTCATTGAGAAAATTTAGAATTAAAGTGGAACTTTTTATCTTCAAGATAAGTATTCACATCTAAAGTACAGCTTTGTCTATCTTCTGCAGTGAAATTTAGAATGGCAATTTAATTTTTTATGTGTTTGAGTAAATAAGAACTGAAGGGAAATATCTTTATTTTCTCTGTTGAGATTAGAATTGTAGTGTGTTCTTTGGTAAAATTCGGAATCGAAGTGGAGCTTTTCTATCTTCTATGAAAAATATGGAACATTATTTTCAATTTTTTTATCTCTTTGAGAAAGATCTGAATGGAATTGAAAATTTTTATATTATTTTGGAGAAATACAATCGAACAATAACTAAGTTCTTTTTCATTGAAAAAATTCTGAATAGAACTTGAACTGTTATTCACTTCTTTGAAACAATTTTAAATTGAAGTAGGACTTTTTATCTTCCGGGAAAATATTCACAACTATGGTATAGCTTTTTCAATCGAATACAGAAAAATTTAGAATAAAACTTTAAATTTCTTTATGTCTTGGTGAACTTAAAACTGAAGTGGAAGATTTTTATTTTCTCTGGAGAAATTAGAATTGAATTGTGTTCTTTGGTAAAATTCAGAAGAGAACTTGGACTTTTCTATCTTCTATGAAAAATTTGGAACATTATTTTAAATTTTTTCCTCTCTTTGAGAAAAATCTGAACTGAAGTGGAAAATTTGTTATATTATTTGGAAAAATAAAATTGATCAATAACTTATTTCTTTTTCATTAAGAAAATTTAGGATCGAAGTGGAACTTTTTATCTTCTATTAAAAATTTGGAACATTATTTTAAATTTTTCATCTCTTTTAGAAATATCTGAATTGAAGTAGAAAATTTTTATTTTCCCTGGAAAAATAGAATTAATAAATAACTCATTTCTTTTTCATTGAGAAGATTCGGAATAGAAGTTAAACTTTTCTTCACTTTATTGAGAAAATTTAAAATTGAAGTAGAGCTTTTTATCTTCTGGGAAAATATTCACAACTATGGTATTACTTTTTCTATCTTCCATCGAAAAATTTAGAATAGAACTTTAAATTTCTTTATATCTTCTATGAAAAATTAAGAACAGTATTTAAAATTTTTCATCTCTTTGAGAAAGATCTGAACTGAAGTGGAAAATTTTTATTTTCCCTGAAAAAATAGAATTGATCAATAACTAATTTCATTTTCATTGAGAAAATTCAGAATAGAACTTGAAATTTTGTTCACTTCGTTGAGAAAATTTAAAATTGAAGTAGAACTTTTTATCTCCCGGGAAAATATTCACAATTATGGTATAGCTTTTTCTATCTACTACGGAAAAATTTAGAATTTGTAAAATTGGTTTAGGAAGGATATTAAGAAAAGAACTTGTTCTGAAAAGTTATAATAAAGCCTTTTGAAAAGTATTGCTTGATGTTGGGGTGTAGAAAAAGTCGTAAAGTAAAGTTGTGGGTGAAAAAGATGAGTACTTCAACTTGTAACATTGGTTTAGGAAGGACATTAAGTAAAGAACTTGTTCTAAAAAGATATAATAAAGCCTTTTGAAAAGTATTGCTTGATTTTGGGGTGTGCAAAAAGTCGTAAAGTAAAGTTGTGGGTGAAAAAGATGACTACTTCAACTTGTAAAATTGGTTTAGGAGGGACATTACGAAAAGAACTTGTTCTGGAAAGATATAATAAAGTGTTTAGAAAAGTATTGCTTGATGTTGGGGTATGCAAAAAGTCGTAAAGTAAACTTGTGGGTGAAAGAGATAAGTACTTCAATTTGTAAAATTGGTTTAGGAGGGACATTAAGAAAACAACTTGTTCTGAAAAGATATAATAAATCCTTGTGAAAAGTATTGCTTGATGTTAGAGATTGCAAAAAGTCGTAAAGTATAGTTGTGGGTGAAAAAGATAAGTACTTCAACTTGTAAAATTGGTTTAGGAAGGACATTACGTAAAGAACTTGTTCTGAAAAGATATAAAAAAGCCTTTTGAAAAGTATGGCTTGATGTTGGGGTATTCAAAAAGTTGTAAAGTAAAGTTGTGGTGAAAAGGATGAGTACTTCAACTTGTAAAATGGGTTTAGGAAGGACATTAAGAAAGGAACTTGTTCTGAAAAGATATAAAAAAGCCTTTTTAAAAGTATTGCTTGATGTTGGGGTATTCAAAAAGTTGTAAATTAAATTCATGGTGAAGAGGATGAGTACTTCAACTTGTAAAATGGATTTAAGAGGAGTATTAAGAAAGGAACTTGTTCTGAAAAGAAATAATAAAGCCTTTTGAAAAGTATTGCTTGATGTTGGGGTGTGCAAAAAGTCGTAAATTAAAGTTGTGGGTGAAAAAGATGACTACTTCATGTTTTAAAATTGGTTTAGGAGGGACATAAGTAAAGAACTTGTTCTGAATAGATATAATAAAGCCTTTTGAAAAGCATTGCTTGATGTTGGGGTATTTAAAAAGCCTTAGAGTAAAGTTGTGGGTGAAAAAGATAAGTGCTTCAACTTGTAAAATTGGTTTAGGAGGGATAAAAGAAAAGAACTTGTTCTGAAAAGATATAATAAAGCCTTTTGAAAAGTATTGCTTGATGTTGGAGTATGCAAAAAGTCGTAAAGTAAAGTTGTGGGTGACAAGGATGAGTACATCAAATTGTAAAATTGGTTTAGGAAAGGATATTAAGAAAAGAACTTGTTCTGAAAAGATATAATAAAGCCTTTTGAAAAGTATTGCTTGATGTTAGAGTATACAAAAAGTCGTAAAGTAAAGTTGTGGGGTAAAAAGATGAGTACTTCAACTTGTAGAATTGGTTTAGGACGGACATTACGTACAGAACTTGTTCTGAAAAGATATAAAAAAGCCTTTTGAAAAGTATTGCTTGATGCTGGGGTATTCAAAAAGCTGTAATGTAAAGTTGTGGTAAAAAGGATTAGTACTTCAACTCGTAAAATTGGTTTAGGAAGGACACTAAGAAATTAACTTTTTATGAAAAGATATAAAAAAGCGTTTTGAAAAGTATTGCTTGATATTGGAGTATTCAAAAAATTGTAAAGTAAAGTTTTGGTGAAAAGGATGAGTACGTCAACTTGTAAAATTGGTTTAGGAAGGACACTAAGAATAGAACTTTTTCTGAAAATATATAAAAAAGCCTTTTGAAAAGTATTGCTTGATGTTAGGGTATTCAAAAAGTTGTAAATTAAATTCATGGTGAAGAGGATGAGTACTTCAACTTGTAAAATGGATTTAAGAGGAGTATTAAGAAAGGAACTTGTTCTGAAGAGATATAATAAAGCCTTTGGAAAAGTTTTGCTTGGTTTTGCGGTGTGCAAAAAGTCGTAATAAAGTAAAGTTGTGGTGAAAAAGATGAGTACTGCAACTTGTAACATTGGTTTAGTAGGGATATTAAGTAAAGAGATTGTTTTTAAAAGATATAATAAACCGTTTTGAAAAGTATTGCTTGATGTTGGGGTATTCAAAAAGTTGTAAAGGAAAGTTGTGGTGAAAAGGATGAGTACTTCAACTTGTAAAATTGGTTTAGGAAGGACATTAAGAAAGGAACTTTTTCTGAAAAGATATAAAAAAGCGTTTTGAAAAGTATTGCTTGATGTTGGAGTATTCAAAAAGTTGTAAAGTAAAGTTGTGGTGAAAAGGATGAGTACTTCAATTTTTAAAATTGGTTTAGGAGGGACACTAAGAATAGAACTTGTTCTGAAAATATATAAAAAAGCCTTTTGAAAAGTATTGCTTGATGTTGGAGTATTCAAAAAGTTGTAAAGTAAAGTCATGGTGAAGAGGATGAGTACTTCAACTTGTAAAATGGATTTAAGAGGAGTATTAAGAAAGGAACTTGTTCTGAAAAGAAATAATAAAGTCTTTTGAAAAGTATTGATTGATATTGGGATGTGCAAAAGGTCGTAAAGTAAAGTTGTGGGTGAAAAGGATTAGTACTTCAACTTGTAAAATTGATTTAGGAGGGACATTACGAAAAGAACTTGTTCTGAAAAGATATAATAAAGCCTTTTGAAAAGTATTGCTTGATGTTGGGGTATTCAAAAAGCCTTAAAGTAAAGTTGTGGGTGAAAAAGATAAGTACTTCAACTTGTAAAATTGGTTTAGGAGGGATAAAAGAAAAGAACTTGTTTTGAAAAGATATAATAAAACCTTTTGAAAAGTCTTACTTTGAGTAAGAGTATTCAAAAAGTCGTAAAGAAAAATTTTGGGTAAAAAAGATTACCACTTCAAATTTTAAAATAAGCTTAAAAAAATATATAACGTAAATAACTTGCTATGAAGAGGTATATTAAAGATTTTTCAGAATTATCGATTGATGTCTGGGTGTGCAAAGTTATAAAGTAAAGTTGTGGGTGAAAAAGATAAGTACTTCAACTTGTAAAATTGGTTTAGGAAGGACATTACGTAAAGAACTTGTTCTGAAAAGATATAATAAAGCCTTTTGAAAAGTATTGCCTTATGTTGGGGTATTCAAAAAGCCTTAAAGTAAAGTTGTGAGGGGAAAAAGATAAGTACTTCAACTTGTAAAATTGGTTTAGGAGGGATAAAAGAAAAGAACTTGTTCTGAAAATATATAATAAAGCCTTTTGAAAAGTATTGCTTGATGTTCTAGTATGCAAAAAGTCGTAAAGTAAAGTTGTGGGTAAAAAGATGAGTACTTGAACTTGTAGAATTGGTTTAGGAAGGACATTACGTAAAGAACTTGTTCTGAAAAGATATAAAAAAGCCTTTTGAAAAGTGCTGCTTGATGCTGGAGTATGCAAAAAGTCGTTACGTAAATTTTTTGTAAAAAGACTGAGTACTTCAACTTGTAAAATTGGATTAGGAAGGACACAAAGAAAGGTGTTGGTTCTGAAAAGATATAATAAAGCCTGTTGAAAAGTGTTACTTGATATTGGGGTATTCAAAAAGTTGTAAAGTAAAGTTTTGGTGAAAAGGATGAGTACTTCAACTTGTAAAATTGGTTTAGGAAGGACATTAAGAATAGAACTTGTTCTGAAAAGATATAAAAAAGCCTTTTGAAAAGTATTGCTTGATGTTGGGGTATTCAAAAAGTTGTAAATTAAATTCATGGTGAATAGGATGAGTACTTCAACTTGTAAAATGGATTTAAGAGGAGTATTAAGAAAGGAACTTGTTCTGAAAAGAAATAATAAAGCCTTTTGAAAAGTATTGCTTGATGTTGGGGTGTGTAAAAAGTCGCAAAGTAAAGTTGTGGGTGAAAAAGATGAGTACTTCAACTTGTAAAATTGGTTTAGGAGGGACAGTACGTAAAGAACTTTTTCTGAAAAGATATAATAAAACCTTTTGAAAGTATTGCTTGGTCTTGGGGTATTGAAAAAGCTTGAAAGTAAAGTTGTGAGGGGAAAAAGATAAGTACTTCAAGTTGTAAAGTTGGTTTAGGAGGGATAAAAGAAAAGAGCTTGTTCTGAAAAGATATAATAAAGCCTTTTGAAAAGTATTGCTTGATGTTGGAGTATGCAAAAAGTCGTAAAGTAAAGTTGTGGGTGAAAAGGATGAGTACTTCAAGCTGTAAAATTGGTTTAGGAAAGGACATCAAGAAAAGAACTTGTTATGAAAAGATATAATAAAGCCTTTTGAAAAGTACTGCTTGATGTTGGAGTATGCAAAAAGTCGTAAAGTAAAGTTGTGGGTGAAAAAGATGAGTACTTCAACTTGTAAAATTGGTTTAGGAAATACATTACGTAAAGAACTTGTTCCGAAAAGATATAAAAAAGCCTTTGAAAGTATTGCATGGTGTTGGGGTATTAAAAAAGTTGTAAAGTTGTGTTGAAAAAGATGAGTACTTCAACTTGTAAAATTGGTTTAGGAAGGACATTAAGAAAGGAACTTGTTCTGAAAAGATATAAAAAAAAAGCCTTTTGAAAAGTATTGCTTGATGTTGGGGTATGCAAAAAGTCGTAAAGTAAAGTTGTGGTGAAAAGGATGAGTACTTCAACTTGTAAAATTGGTTTAGGAAGGACACTAAGAAAGGAACTTGTTCTGAAAAGATATAAAAAAGCCTTTTGAAAAGTATTGCTTGATATTGGGGTGTGCAAAAAGTTCTAAATTAAATTCATGGTGAAGAGGATGAGTACTTCAACTTGTAAAATAGATTTAAGAGGAGTATTAAGAAAGGAACTTGTTCTGAAAAGATATAATAAAGCCTTTTGAAAAGTTTTGCTTGATGTTTGGGTGTGCAAAAAGTCGTAAAGTAAAGTTGTGGGTGAAAAAGATGAGTACTTCAACTTGTAAAATTGGTTTAGGAAGGACATTACGTAAAGAACTTTTTCTGAAAAGATATAATAAAGCCTTTTAAAAAGTATTGCTTGGTGTTGGGTTATTCAAAAAGCCTTAATGTAAAGTTGTGGGTGAAAAAGATGAGTACTTCAACTTGTAAAATTGGTTCAGGAGGGACATTACGTAAAGAACTTGTTCTGAAAAGATATAATAAAGCCTTTTGAAAAGTATTGCTTGATGTTGGGTTATTCAAAAAGCCTTAATGTAAAGTTGTGGGTGAAAAAGATGAGTACTTCAACTTGTAAAATTGGTTCAGGAGGGACATTACGTAAAGAACTTGTTCTGAAAAGATATAATAAAGCCTTTTGAAAAGTATTGCTTGATGTTGGGTTATTCAAAAAGCCTTAATGTAAAGTTGTGGGTGAAAAAGATAAGTACTTCAACTTGTAAAATTGGTTTAGGAGGGATAAAAGAAAAGAAATTGTTCTGAAAAGATATAATAAAGCCTTTTGAAAAGTATTCCTTTATGTTGGGGTATGCAAAAAGTCGTAAAGTAAAGCTTTAGGTGAACAAGATGAGCACAAATTGTAAAGTTGGTTTAGGAAAGGACATTAAGAAAAGAACTTGTTCTGAAAAGATATAATAAAGCCTTTTGAAAAGTACTGCTTGATGTTGGAGTATGCAAAAAGTCGTAAAGTAAAGTTGTGGGTGAAAAAGATGAGTACTTCAACTTGTAAAATTGGTTTAGGAAATACATTACGTAAAGAACTTGTTCCGAAAAGATATAAAAAAGCCTTTGAAAGTATTGCATGGTGTTGGGGTATTAAAAAAGTTGTAAAGTTGTGTTGAAAAGGATGAGTACTTCAACTTGTAAAATTGGTTTAGGAAGGACACTAAGAAAGGAACTTGTTCTGAAAAGATATAAAAAAAAAGCCTTTTGAAAAGTATTGCTTGATGTTGGGGTGTGCAAAAAGTCGTAAAGTAAAGTTGTGGGTGAAAAAGATGAGTACTTCAACTTGTAAAATTGGTTCAGGAGGGACATTACGTAAAGAACTTGTTCTGAAAAGATATAATAAAGCCTTTTGAAAAGTATTGCTTGATGTTGGGGTATTCAAAAAGCCTTAAAGTAAAGTTGTGGGGGAAAAAGATAAGTACTTCAACTTGTAAAATTGGTTTAGGAGGGATAAAAGAAAAGAACTTGTTCTGAAAAGATATAATAAAGCCTTTTGAAAAGTATTGCTTGATGTTGGAGTATGCAAAAAGTCGTAAAGTAAAGTTGTGGGTGAAATTGATGAGTACTTCAAGTTGTAAAATTGGTTTAGGAAAGGACATTAAGAAATGAACTTGTTATGAAAAGATATAATAAAGCCTTTTGAAAAGTACTGCTTGATGTTGGAGTATGCAAAAAGTCGTAAAGTAAAGTTGTGGGTGAAAAAGATGAGTACTTCAACTTGTAAAATTGGTTTAGGAAATACATTACGTAAAGAACTTGTTCCGAAAAGATATAAAAAAGCCTTTGAAAGTATTGCATGGTGTTGGGGTATTAAAAAAGTTGTAAAGTTGTGTTGAAAAGGATGAGTACTTCAACTTGTAAAATTGGTTTAGGAAGGACATTAAGAAAGGAACTTGTTCTGAAAAGATATAAAAAAAGCCTTTTGAAAAGTATTGCTTGATGTTGGAGTATTCAAAAAGTTGTAAAGTAAAGTTGTGGTGAAAAGGATGAGTACATCAACTTGTAAAATTGGTTTAGGAAGGACATTAAGAAAGGAACTTGTTCTGAAAAGATATAAAAGAGCCTTTTTAAAAGTATTACTTGATGTTGGGGTATTCAAAAAGTTGTAAATTATAGTCGTTGTGAAAAGGACGAGTACTTCAACTTGTAAAATGGAGTTAAGAGGAGTATTAAGAAAGGAACTTGTTCTGAAAAGAAATAATAAAGCCTTTTAAATATTATTGCTTGATGTTGCGGTGTGCGAAAAGTCGTAAAGTGAAGTTGTGGGTGAAAAAGATAAGTACTTCAAGTTGTAAAATTGGCTTAAGAGGGACATTAAATAAAGAGCTTGTTCTGAAAAGACATAATAGAACCTTTTGAAATGTATTGCTTTATGTTGGGGTATGCAAAAAGCCTTAAAGTAAAGTTGTGAGGGGAAAAAGATAAGTACTTCAACTTGTAAAATTGGTTTAGGAGGGATAAAAGAAAAGAACTTGTTCTGAAAAGATATAATAAAACTTTTTCAAACGTATTGCTTGATGTTAGAGTATGCAAAAAGTCGTAAAGTAAAGTTTTGGTTGAACAAGATGAGTACTTCAACTTGAAAAATTGGTTTAAAAAATGATATTAAGAAAAAAACTTGTTCTGAAAAGATATAATAAAGCCTTTTGAAAAGTATTGCTTGATGTTTGAGTATGCAAAAAGTCGTAAATTAAAGTTGTGGGTAAAAAGATGAGTACTTGAACTTGTAAAATTGGTTTAGGAAGGACATTACGTAAAGAACTTGTTCTGAAAAGATATAAAACAAGCCTTTTGAAAAGTATTGCTTGATGTTGGTGTATTCAAAAAGTCGTAAAGTAAAGTTGTGGTGAAAAGGATGAGTACTTCAACTTGTAAAATTGGTTTAGGAAGGACATTTAGAAAGGAACTTGTTCTGAGAAGATATAAAAAAGCCTTTTGAAAAGTATTGCTTGATGTTGGGGTATTCAAAAAGTTGTAAATTATAGTCGTTGTGAAAATGACGAGTACTTAAACTTGTAAAATGGGGTTAAGAGGGGTATTAAGAAAAGAACCTTTTCTAAAAAGAAAAAATAAATCCTTTTGAAAAGTATTGCTTGGTTTTGGGGTGTGCAAAAAGTCGTAAACTAATGTTTTGGGTGAAAAGAATAATTACTTCAACTTGTAAAATTGGCTTTGGAGGGACCTTACGTAAAGAACTTGTTCTGAAAAGATATATAAAAGCCTTTTGAAAGTATTGCTTGGTGTTGGGGTATTCAAAAAGCTTTGAAGTAAAGTTGTGGGTGAAAAAGATAAGTACTTCAACTTGTAAAATTGGTTTAGGTGGGATAAAAGAAAATAACTTGTTCTGAAGAGATATAATAAAGCCTTTTTAAAAATATTGCTTGATGTTGGAGCATGCAAAAAGTCATAAAGTAAAGTTGTGGGTGAAAAGGATGAGTACTTCAAGTTGTAAAATTGGTTTAGGAAAGGAAATTAAGAAATGAACTTGTTATGAAAAGATATAATAAAGCCTTTTGAAAAGTACTGCTTGATGTTGGAGTATGCAAAAAGTCGTAAAGTAAAGTTGTGGGTGAAAAAGATGAGTACTTCAACTTGTAAAATTGGTTTAGGAAATATATTACGTAAAGAACTTGTTCCGAAAAGATATAAAAAAGCCTTTGAAAGTATTGCATGGTGTTGGGGTATTAAAAAAGTTGTAAAGTTGTGTTGAAAAGGATGAGTACTTCAACTTGTAAAATTGGTTTAGGAAGGACATTAAGAAAGGAACTTGTTCTGAAAAGATATAAAAAAAAAGCCTTTTGAAAAGTATTGCTTGATATTGGGGTATTCAAAAAGTTGTAAAGTAAATTTGTGGTGGAAAGGATGAGTACATCAAATTTTAAATTTGGTTTAAGAGGGGTATTAAGAAAGGAACTTGTTCTGAAAAGATATAATAAAGCCTTTTGAAATGTGGGGGGCCCTTCTCTGTCTCAAGTGGGCACAAAAAAGTATTAAAAAATGGGGGGCAAAAAAGTTGGGGGGCTCTTTGGGGCCCCGGGGGACTTTTGGGGGCCTGGGGACCATTGGGGGCCCGGGGGCCTTTGAGGGCCTGGAGCCTTTGGGGGCCGGGGGGTTCTATCGGGGTTGGGGTAGGGGGGTCGGGGTCCTTTGGGGTTTGGGTAGGGGGGTTGTTGGGGTAGGGGACCGCACAAGACTTTTCAAATGGAACTTGTGTATTATAATGACCACAGAGTTTCACTCTCAAATCATCTTCTAAATCATCTTCTAAAATCATCTTCTAAAATGCCTCAAACGGTTTCGCTTGAATCATCTTCTAAAATTTCTCAAACGGTTTCGCCCAAATAATCCTTAAACGTAATTTCTGCGTGTTCCTTTTGTTTTGGCATCCCTGCGCTGTCAGATTTGAAATTCCTAGGAAACCCTTTCTCGCGTTAATCTCTTCATCTCATAGATGTTCCTAACTATATTATTATGGTTTCGATAGAATATTAATTTATCTCTGTGACCTAAAGATCAGAGAAGCCGTATTTAAAAAAGGATTTTTCTATCTCTTTAGACTCCCGCATAATTCCAAGATAACAAGTGGATAATTATGTCAGGAATTTCTAATTCCTGAAACTAAAGATCGAAGAAGCCATATTTAAAAATAGAATATTAATTTATCTCTGTCACGTAAGATCTGAGAAGCCATATTTAGAAATATAATTTCTATCTCTTTGGAATCCCGTCTAATTTCTAGGAAACAAGTGATGTCATTTCTAATTCCCCTTTCGTAGATCAATAATTCCCCTCGATTATGCAAATCAATTTCTCAGAAATTCTGCCCCCTTTTATGTAATCAATTTCTCAGAAATTTAGTTCCCCTCTTGTGGATCAATACATTGTCTATGTGATCCTGTTTTCTGTTATCGAATCAATACATTCCCCCACCGATTATGTAAATCAATTTCTTGGAAATCCACTTCCCCCTTGGTTGCGTAATCAATTTCTCGGAAATCCACTTCCCCCTTCGTCGATAAATAAACCCTGAAAATACATCAAAGTGAAAAAAATCCTGTTTTTTCATTCTCAGTGACAAAAACCATAAAAATATACATAAAATGTGTAAGCTCAGTGCAGGGTCCCTCCTACTAAAGCAACTAGAAACCCTTCAACTTCAATATTATAAAAATGTTTTTGGCGTACACAATACAACACATAAGTTAGTTTTAAAAGGTGATCTTCTTGGTATATTTAACCTGAAATTGAAAAGATATACCCAAATCATCAAATTTTGGTTAAGACTTCTAGAACTTCCCAAGACTAGACTCGCCCGAGCAGCATATGAAGATCTTCTCCTTCAGTGTAACAAAACATCATAGACAGCACAAATCAAAAGGATATTAGATGAGAATGGATTTTCAAGTTCGTGGGAGAAGGGAAAAGGGCCAGAAGATCATGAAAAGCTCTTCAAGGAATATAGTGCAAGACTTGAAGAACAGGAAGTGCAACTATGGCAAGCAGCTGTGGACAAATCTCCGAGTCTTACTTTGTATAGAGAAGTAAAAGAGAATTTTAGTCAGGAGTTTTATTTCAAGCTGGGATTGCCCATTAAATATCTGAGGATTTGGATTCAGATTCGAGCAAATTGTCTTCCAATTTATGCTAAGGTTGTAAGGAAAATGAGGGAAGGTCCAGAGGCCGGGTGTAGTTGCTTGAGATGTGGGGAAAATGATTATGGGTTGGGCCATTTCCTCCTCCGGTGTAAGCAACTCTCTCATTTAAGGGGATTAATTATCCAGGAGGGGGAAGATAGGCTGCTTTGTGAGTTAATGAGGTCTAGGACTCCCTGTTATATTGTGGCAGTAGGAAATTCTGTATTGATGGGAAGGATGTCAAATGAAGTGTAATTTTTCTTTAGTATTTGTCTTTATGTATATGGCTTGAATTGGCTTTTAAATACAGATTATTATTATTATTATAGTACTTTGGTAATGCGTTACTTTTTAAAAACACTGAGTCTAAAGGCATTAAATATTTTGGGGTTTGATACCAAGTTCAAAACTGTCGATATTGTTAAAAAATATCCGTCCAACGCCTCGGCATTGCTCAACAGAACTAAATGCTGGGAGTTTACATCTTAGTTTTTGCAAGTAGGCTTTGTTTTGTGTATTTTTTGTAATAAATAACTTTTTTCATTTTTATATACTTTTACTTTAATTGACATACTTTTTCCATTGCCCTTAGAAAATTGTTTGTCTCTAAGCCTCTCATTGCCTCTGTCTCTAAGCCTGTTTGTCTCTCATTAAATAAAAAAAAAACAAGTTGTTTTCAAATTAAAGTAAGGAGCAGCATTAAAACTTAAAACGAATATAAATTATTACGTATATGATGGGGGCTACCCCCTCCTCAACACTTCACTAATCACACTACAGTTTTTCGGCACTTTAAAAATGTTACTTATTGTTCTAATTAAACGACCCTTGTGTTTCAGGAGTTATTCTTAAAGAATTGGGACGAAATTTAAACTTTAGCGCAAAGAGCGAGATGTTGAGGAGGGGGCAACCCCCCTCATATACGTAATAAGTTCTGTTCATTTTAAGTATTAATGTGGCTCCTTACTTCCAGTTGAAAAACTCGTTTTTTTCTGATCGTTTTTAAATAACGCCAGGATATCTGGCTCCACCTCCATGGGAAAACCCTCTTACTCATAGAAATATCCTCTGGATAATTTGGTTCATGTAAAAATTTACCCTGGACAATTACCCTTGGCATCTCCACGCGTAAAATTAAATTGGTAAAGAGAAAGCAACACATATAAAGAAATTTCGTATATGGATTCTGGTAAATCCACCCAGTGTAAAATTTTCTTTCAAAATTTCCCATCCCCCCTGGAAACTATCCTCCTCACTGAAAATTCTCCCATCATAAAATTTGTCCTCCCCTCCCTACCCGAAAAATGTATGCATACTTCTTTGACTTACTTGACTTGACTTAAGGCTCCTGCCGAGGGTTCGGCGTAGAGAATGATGAGACCAGGCGCCTCCAGGTTGACCTATCGCTTGCCAGGCTCTCAGCTTTTTCCACCGGGATGTGGGCTTGGGCGAGGAATTCATCGGCTTTGTTTTTCCACCTAGTGTGTGGGCGTCCTCTGGGTCGTTTCCATCCGTGTAGGGTGGGGTCGAAGTCAAATGCGACCCGTGCTGGGGCGTCGCGTGGCATGCGAAGGAGGTGGCCGTACCACCGAACAGTACGCTGGGCGAGCTTCGTCGCGAAACGAGTTCAAGCCTTGTGTGACAGGAGAGTCTGGTTGCTAACGAAGTCAGTCTAGTGAAGTCTTTCGACTCTTCAGTGGTGTTTCGTCTGAGTAACTTCGACGGCGCTGAGGATAGATTTGGAAGCTGAGCATGTTACCGCTCCATACAGCAGGACAGTACTGACGGACGCATTGTAGATGCGCGTTTTGGTAAAGCGGCTTATGTTTGGCTTTCGCCAGATGCTGCTAAGCCTCCCAACAAGTGCTGAAGCTTTGGCAATTCGAGATGTAAGCTCTTTTGTGATCAAGCCATCATTCGACAGAATAGATCCCAGGTAAGTGAAGTCTTCAACCACATCTACTCGGTTGCTTCCGATGTTGACTTCCTTTACAGTAGAACGGAACGTGGGGGGCTCAAGGAGCATAACTTTAGTTTTCTGCCAGTTGATCTTCAGTCCAACTTTTGAGGCTTCTTCTGAAAGCACCTGGAGAGCTTTGGTCATCTTATCGACGGTGCTCGCAACTAGCGCTATGTCGTCGGCGAAGTCAGCATCAGAGAGTACCTGGTCTCCGAACTGAAGACCGAATTGAAGGCGATTCATCGTGCTGGCCATAACATGGTCTATGACGCAGTTGAAAAGCTCGGGAGCGGCGGCACAACCCTGCCGGACGCCAGTCCTCACCGGGAATGTGGGACTGCGTCTTCCATTGACTTTCAAGCAGCTTTCCGTATCCTCATACAGCTTTTCAAAGAGTGAGCAATATTTCTTGCGTAGACCCGTAGTTCTTAGTATCAGCCAAAGTGAACGGCGATCAACAGAATCGAAGGCAGCCTTAAAGTCCACGAATGCGATGTACGCTTTTTGAATTGAAGAAATTTAAAATTGAAGTAGAACTTTTTATCTTCCGGGAAAATATTCACAACTATGGTATTACTTTTTCTATCTTCCATCGAAAAATTTAGAATAGAACTTTAAATTTCTTTATATCTTTGTGAAATAAAGAAGTGAAGTGGAAGATCTTTATTTTCTCGGGAGAAATTAGAATTGAAGTGTGTTCTTTGGTAAAATTCAGAAGAGAACTTGGACTTTTCTATCTTCTATGAAAAATTTAGAACAGAACTTTAAATTTTTCATCTCTTTGAGAAAGATCTGAACTGAAGTGGAAAATTTTTATATTATTTGGAAAAATAGAATTGAACAGTAACTTATTTCTTTTTCATTGAGAAAATTTAGAATTAAACCGGAACCTTTTATCTTTAAGCATTCGCATCTAAGGTTTAACTTTTTCTATCTTCTACGGGAAAATTTAGAATGGAACTTTAATTTTTTATGTCTTTGGGGAAATAAGAACTGAAGTGGAAGCTTTTTTTTTCTATGGGGAAATTAGAATAGAAGTGTGTTCTTTGGTAAAATTCAGAATCGAAGTGGAACTTTTCTATCTTCTATGAAAAATTTGGAACATTATTTTAAATTTTTTCCTCTCTTTGAGAAAGATCTGAATTGAAGTGGAAAATTTTTATATTATTTTGGAAAAATAGAATTGATCAATAACTTATTTCTTTTTCATCGAAAAAATTCAGAATAGAACTTGAACTTTTCTTCACTTCGTTGAGAAAATTTAAAATTGAAGTAGGACTTATTATCTTCGGGGAAAATATTTTACAACTATGGAATAGCTTTTTCAATCTAATACATAAAAATTTAGAATAGAACTTTAAATTTCTTTATGTCTTGGTGAACTTGAAACTGTAGTGGAAGATTTTTATTTTCTCAGCAGAAATTAGAATTGAATTGTGTTCTTTGGTAAAATTCAGAAGTGAATTTGAACTTTTCTATCTTCTATGAAAAATTTGGAACATTATTTTAAATTTTTTCATCTCTTTGAGAAAAATCTGAACTGAAGTGGAAAATTTTTTATATTATTTGGAAAAACAAACTTGATCAATAGCTTATTTCTTTTTCTTTGAGAAGATATGGAACAGAAGTTGAACTTTTCTTCGCTTCGTTTTGAAAATATAAAATTGAAGTAAAAATTAATATCTTCAGGAAAAACACTCAAAGCTATGGTAATACTTTTTCGATCGTTCATCGAAAAATTTAGAATATAGCTGTAAATTTCTTTATGTCTTTGTAAAATAAGGAATTGCAAAGGGAGATTTTCATTTTTTATCGAGAAATTAGTATTGAATTGTGTTCTTTGGTAAAAATCAGAAGAGAATTTGGACTTTTATATCTTCTATGAAAAATTTAGAACAGTATTTTAAATTTTTCCTCTCTTTGAGAAAGATCTGAACTGAAGTGGTAAATTTTTATTTTCCCTGGAAAAATAGAATTGATCAATAACTAATTTCTTTTTCATTGAGAAAATTTAGGATCGAAGTGGAACTTTTTATCTTGTAATAAAAATTTGGAACATTATTTACAATTTTTTCATCTCTTTGAGAAATATCTGAATTGAAGTGGAAAATTTTTATTTTCCCTGGAAAAATAGAATTGATCAATAACTTATTTCTTTTTCATTGAGAAGATTCGGAATAGAAGTTAAACTTTTCTTCACTTCGTTTAGAAAATATAAAATTGAAGTAGAGATTTTTATCTTACGGAAAAACATTCACAACTATAGTAATACTTTTTCTATCTTTCATCGACAAATTTAGAATAGAACTTTAAATTTCTTTATATCTTTGTGAAATAAAGAAGTGAAGTGGAAGATTTTCATTTTCTCTGGAGAAATTAGAATTGAAGTATGTTCTTTGGTAAAATTCAGAAGAGAACTTGGACTTTTCTATCTTCTATGAAAAATTTAGAACAGTATTTTAAATTTTTCATCTCTTTGAGAAAGATCTGCACTGAAGTGGAAAATTTTTATTTTCCCTGGAAAAATAGAATTGATCAATAACTTATTTATTTTTCATTGAGATAATTCAGAATAGAACTTGAACCTTTCTTCACTTCGTTGAGAAAATTTAAAATTGAAGTAGAACTTTTTATCTTCCGGGAAAATATTCACAATTATGGTATATCTTTTTCTATCTACTACGGAAAAATTTGGAATTTGTAAAATTGGCTTAGGAAGGATATTAAGAAAAGAAATATGTTCTGAAAAGATATAATAAAGCCTTTTGAAAAGTATTGCTTTATTTTGGGGTGTGCAAAAAGTCGTAAAGTAAAGTTGTGGGTGAAAAAGATGAGTACTTCAACTTGTAAAATTGGTTTAGCAAGGACATTACGTGAAGAACTTGTTCTGAATAGACATAATAAAGCCTTTTGAAAAGTATTGCTTGATGTTGGGTTGGGCAAAAAGTCGTAAACTAAAGTTGTGGGTGAAAAAGATGAGTACTTCAACTTGTAAAATTGCTTTAGGAGGGACATTACGTAAAGAACTTGTTCTGAAAAGATATAATAAAGCCTTTTGAAAAGTACTGCTTGATGTTGGGGTATTCAAAAAGCCTTAAAGTAAAGTTGTGGGTGAAAAAGATGAGTACTTCATCTTGTAAAATGGGTTTAAGAGGGGTATTAAGAAAGGAACTTGTTTTGAAAAGATATAATAAAGCCTTTTGAAAAGTACTGCTTGATGTTGGAGTATGCAAAAAGTCTTAAAGTAAAGTTGTGGGTGAAAAAGATGAGTACTTCAACTTGTAAAATTGGTTTAGGAAGGACATTACGTAAAGAACTTGTTCTGAAAAGATATAAAAAAAGCCTTTGAAAGTATCGCATGCCGTTGGGGTATTCAAAAATTTGTAAAGTAAAGTTGTATTGAAAAGAATGAGTACTTCAACTTGTAATATTGGTTTAGACAGGACATTAAGAAAGGAACTTGTTCTGAAAAGATATAAAAAAAGCCTTTTGAAAAGTATTGCTTGATGTTGGTGTATTAAAAAAGCCTTAAAGTACAGTTGTGGGTGAAAAAGATAAGTACTTCAACTTGTAAAATTGGTTTAGGAGGGATATTAAGAAAAGAACTTGTTCTGAAAAGATATAAAAAAGCCTTTTCAATCGTATTGTTTGATGTTGGGGTATGCAAAAAGTCGTAAAGTAAAGTTGTGGGTGAAAAGGATGAGTACTTCAAGTTGTAAAATTAGTTTAGGAAAGGACATTAAGAAAAGAACTTGTTCTGAAAAGATATAATAAAGCCTTTTGAAAAGTATTGCTTGATGTTAGAGTATGCAAAAAGTTGTAAAGTAAAGTTGTGGGGAAAAGTATGAGTACTTCAACTTGTAAAATGGGTATAAGAGGGGTATTAAGAAAGGAACTTGTTCTGAAAACATATAATAAAGCCTTTTAAAATGTGGGGGGCCCTTCTCTGTCTCAAGTTTGCAAAAAAAAGTAAAAAAAATGGGGGGCAAAAAAGTTGGGGGCTCTCTGGGGCCTGGGGGGCCTTTGGGGGCCAGGGGCCCTTTGGGGGCCCGGGGCCTTTGGAAGCCTGGGGGCATTTGGGGGCTTGGGTGCCCTTTGGGGGCACGGGGCCCTTTGGGGGCCAGGGGGGCCATTGGGGGACTGGGGGGCCTTGGAGGGCCTGGGGGTCTTTGGGGGCTGGGGGGTTTCTTCGGGGTTGGGGTAGGGGGTCGGGGCCCTTTGGGGTTGGGGTAGGGGACCTCACAAGACTGTTCAAATGGAACTGTTGTATTATAATGACCACATAGTTTCATCCTCAAATCATCTTCTAAATCAGCTTCTAAAATCATCTTCTAAAATGCCTCAAACGGTTTCGCTTAAATCATCTTCTAAAAAGTCTCAAACGGTTTCACCCAAATAATCCCTAAACGTAATTTCTGCGTGTTCCTTTTGTTTTGGCATCCTTGCGCTTTCACATTTGAAATTCCTAGGAAACCATATCCCGTGTTAATCTCTTCATCTCATAGGTGTTCCTAGCTACACTAATATGGTTTCGATAGAATATTAATTTATCTCTGTGACCTAAAGATCAGAAAAGCCGTATTTAAAAAAGGATTTTTCTATCTCTTTAGACTCCCGCATAATTCCAAGATAACAAGTGATGTCATTTCTAATTCCTGACACTAAAGATAAAAGAAGTTATATTTAAAAATAGAATATTAATTTATCTCTGTCACGTAAGATCTGAGAAGCCATATTTAAAAATAGAATTTCTATCTCTTTAGAATCCTGTATAATTCCTAGGAAACAAGTGATGTCATTTCTAATTTCCCTTTCGTAGATCAATAATTCCCCTCGAATATGCAAATCAATTTCTCAGAAATTCTGCCCCCTTCTTTTATGTAATCAATTTCTCAGAAATTTAGTTCCCCTCTTGTGGATAAATACATTGTGTATGTGATCCTGTTTTCCCTTATCGAATCAATACATTCCCCCACCGATTATCTAAATCAATTTCTTGGAAATCCACTTCCCCCTCAGTTGCGTAATCAATTTCTCGGAAATCCACTTCCCCCTTCGTCGATAAATAAACCATGAAAATACATCAAAGTGAGAAAAATCCTGTTTTATCATTCTCAGTGACAAATACCATAAAAACATGCATAAATTATGTAGGCTCAGTATCTATTGGGTCCCTCCTACTTGCTTTGCCGGCTGATACCCCCATATTTCTGATCTGTAATGTAGGATAGGAGTAGAAAGGCCCCTATTGATCCCACGCGACACCCCTGCTGCCACCTAAAACTTTTTTTTAATCCCATACGAACACAAATACGGGCATAGAGTCCCTAGGGAGAACACCTGTGCTGTCAGTCCCACGAGAACACCAAATATGGGCATGGAATCCCCAGGGAGAACACGTTTCCGAGAATGTCTCTGGGCGAAGTTAATTAACGTCTGACAGATGATGTCAAGGAGAATTGTTTCCGGGCGAAGTTAATTAACGTCTGACAGATGATGCCAAGGAGAATTGTTTCCGGGCGAAGTTAATTAACGTCTGACAGATGATGTCAGGAGAATTGACTCCAGGCGAATGTTTTGATCTTAGAGATGAAGATATTAACGCGGGAAAGGATTTCCTAGGAATTTCAAATGTGACAGCGCATGGATGCCAAAAACAAAAGGGACACGTTGAAATTACGTTTAGGGATTATTTGAGTGAAAACGTTTTAGACATTTTAGGGAATTATTTCGGCGAAACAGTTAGAGACATTTTAAAAGATGATTTTAGAAGATGTTTTATAAGAAGATTTGATGATAAAACTCTATGGTCATTATAATATACAAGTTCCATTTGAACAGTGTCGTGAGGTCCCCTACCCCAACCCCAAAGGGCTCAGATCCCCCTAAACCCCAAACGGCGCCGACCCCCCTAACCCAACCCCAAAGGGCTCAGATCCCCCTACCCCAACCCCGAAGGAAACCCCCCGTCCCCAAAGGTCCCCCGGGCTACCAAAGGACCACCCGCCCCCAAAAGGGCCCCCGGACCCTCAAAGGCCCTCCCGAGTCCCCAAAGAGCCTCATCCCCATTTTGTTAATACTTTTTTGTGCATTTGAGAAACAGAAGGATCCCCAAATTTCAAAAGGCTTTATTATATTTTTTCAGAACAAGTTTTTTTCTTAATGTCCTTCATAAACCAATTTTACAAGTTGAAGTAGTTATCTTTTCCCCCACAACTTTACTATAAGGCTTTTCGAATACCCCAAGATCAAGCAATACTTTTCAAAAGACATTTCAGAACAAGTTCCTTTCTTTATGTCATTCCTAAACCCATTTTACAAGTTAAAGTAGCCATCTTTTTCCCCTTAACTTTACTTTACGACTTTTTGCACACCCCCTGCATCAAGCAATACTTTTCAAAGGCTTTATTATATTTTTTCAGAACAAGTTCTGTACGTAATTTTCTTCCTAAACCCATTTTACAAGTTAAAGTACTTATCTTTTTCACCACAACTTTACTTTACGACTTTTTTTGCATACCCCAAGATCAAGCAATACTTTTCAAAAGACATTTCAGAGCAAGTTCTTTACGTAATGTCCTTCCTAAACCAATTTTACAAGTTGAAGTACTCATCTTTTCCCCCACAACTTTACTATAAGGCTTTTCAAATACCCCAACATCATGCAATACTTTTCAAAAGGCTTTTCAGAGCAAGTTCCTTTCTTAATGTCCCTTCTAAACCCATTTTCCAACTTAAAGTACCCATCCTTTTTACACACAACTTTACTTTACAACTTTTTTCCACACCCCAACATCAAGCAATACTTTTCAAAGGGCATTTCAGAACAAGTTTTTTTCTTAATGTCCGTCCTAAACTCATTTTACAAATTGAACTACCCATCCTTTCTACCCACAACTTTACTTTACTGCTTTTTTGAATGCTCCAACACCAAGCAATACTTTTCAAAGGCATTTCAGAGCAATTTCTTTTCTTAATGTCCTTCCTAAACCCATTTTACAAGTTGAAGCATCCATCCTTTTCACCCACAACTTTACTTTACAGCTTTTTGAATGCTCCAACACCAAGCAATACTTTTCAAAAGGCATTTCAGAGCAACTTCCTTTCTTAATGTCCCTCCTAAACCTATTTTCCAAGTTGAAGCATCCATCCTTTTCACCCACAACTTTACTTTACAGCTTTTTGAATGCTCCAACACCAAGCAATACTTTTCAAAGGGCATTTCAGAACAACTTCTCCTCTTAATGTCCATCCTAAACCCATTTTACAAGTTGAAGTACCCATCCATTTCACCCACAACTTTACTATACTGCTTTTTTGAATGCCCAACACCAAGCAATACTTTTCAAAAGGCATTTCAGAACAAGTTCTTTTCATAATGTCCCTCCTAAACCCATTTTACAAATTGAAGTACCCATCCATTTCACCCACAACTTTACTTTACAGATTTTTGAATGCTCCAACACCAAGCAATACTTTTCAAAAGGATTTTCAGAACAATTTCTTTTCTTAATGTCCGTCCTAAACCCATTTTACAAGTTGAAGTACCCATCCTTTTCACCCAAAACTTTACTATACTGCTTTTTTGAATGCTCCAACACCAAGCAATACTTTTCAAATGCATTTCAGAACCAGTTCTTTTCTTAATGTCCCTCCTAAACCCATTTTACAAATTGAAGTACCCATCCTTTTTACACACAACTTTACTTTACAGCTTTTTGAATGCTCCAACACCAAGCAATACTTTTCAAAGGGCATTTCAGAACAATTTCTTTTCTTAATGTCCTTCCTAAACCCATTTTACAAGTTGAAGTACCCATCCTTTTCACACACAACTTTACAGCTGTTTGAATGCACAACACCAAGCAATACTTTTCAAAAGGCATTTCAGAACAAGTTTTTTTCTTATTGACCGTCCTAAACCCATTTTACAAGTTGAAGTACCCATCCTTTTCACCCACAACTTTACTTTACAGCTTTTTAAATGCTCCAACACCAAGCATTACTTTTCAAAGGCATTTCAGAACCCGTTAATTTCATTATAGTATTCCTAATACGATTTTACAAGTTGAAGTATTCATTTTTTTAGCACACAACTTTATTTTTCAACTTTTTGAATGCTCAAACACCAAGCAATAATTTTCAAAGGTCATTTCAGAACAATTTCTTTTCATAATGTCCTTCCTAAACCCGTTTTACAAGTTGAAGTACCTATCCTTTTCACACACAACTTTACAAAAGGCTTTTTTATATTATTTCAGAACAAGTTCTTTACGTAATGTCCCTCCTAAACCAATTTTACAACTTGAAGTACTCATTTTATTCACCCAAAACTTTACTTTATGGGTTTTCGAATTTTCTATCACCGTGCAGCACTATCAAAAGGCTTTTTTATTAAATAATTACTGAACACACACAAAGTTATATTAGAAATAATATTTTTCATCAGTGATAAAAATTTTTCTGTTCAAACTAACCAACTTTCTATCAAAGATACACAATTTGTTTGTAGAAGAAACATGTTTCTATCGTGATAACAACTTTTCTGTCAGAAATAAAAAGTTTCGCTTAAAACTAACAAACATTCTCATCAAAGTAATGATATTTTACCTTAATACTAACATACTTTTACTGAACACACACAAAGTTGTCGTAGAAATAATATTTTTCATCAGTGATAACAAGTTTTCTGTTCAAACTAGCAAGTTTTTTGCCAAAGATACCAAATTTTTTCTTATAATTAACATTTTTTGATTGTGATAACAACTTTTGTATCATAAGTAGCAAGTTTTGCTTAACACTAAAAAACCTGCTCATCAAAGTAACAACATTTTACCTTAATACTAACATACTTTTACTGAACTCACACAAATTTCTCTTAGAAATAATATTTTTTGTCAATGATAACACTTTTTCTGTTCGAACTAGCAAATTTTCTGTCAAAGATACCAAATTTTTTCGTCAAATAAACATCTTTTGATTGTGATAACAACTTTTCGGTCAGAAGTAGTAAGTTTTGCTTAACACTAACAAACATTCTCATCAAAGTAATGATATTTTACCTTAATACTAACATACTTTTACTGAACAAACAAAAATTTCTCTTAGAAATAATATTTTTCATCAATGATAACACTTTTTCTGTTTGAACTAGCAAGTTTTCTGTCAAAGATACAAAATTTTTTCTTAGAAGTAACATTTTTTGATTGTGATAACAACTTTTCTCTCAGAAGTAGCAAGTTTTGCTTAACACTAACAAACATTCTCATCAAAGTAACTATATCTTACCTTAATACTAACATACTTTTACTGAACACACACAAATTTCTCTTAGAAATAATTTTTTTCGCCAGTGATAACAGTTTTTCTGTTCGAACTAGCAAGTTTTCTGTCAAAGATACCAAATTTTTTCTTAGAAGTAACATTTTTTGATTGTGATAACAACTTTTCTGTCAGAAGTAGCAAGTTTTGCTTAACACTAACAGACATTCTCATCAAAGTAATGATATTTTACCTTAATACTAACATACTTTTACTGAACACACACAAATTTCTCTTAGAAATAATATTTTTCGTCAGTGATAACACTTTTTCTGTTTGAACTAGCAAATTTTCTGTCAAAGATACCAAATTTTTTCGTAGAAGAAGAATTTTTTGATTGTGATAACAACTTTTCTGTCAGAAGTAGCAAGTTTTGCTTAACACTAACAAACCTTCTCATCAAAGTAATGATATTTTACCTTAATAGTAACATAATTTTACGGAACACACGCAAATTTATCATATAAATTATATTTTTAATCAATTATAACAATTTTTCTGTTTGAACTAGCGAGTTTTATAGGAAATATACAAAATTGTATCTTAGAAGTAACATTTTTGACTGTGATAACAAATTTTAGGTCAGAAGTAGTAAGTTTTGATTAAAACGAACAAACATTCTCATCAAAGTAATGACATTTTAAATTAATACTAACATACGTTTACTGAACACACACAAATTTCTCTTAGAAATAATATTTTTCGTCAGTGATAACACTTCTGACAGAAAAGTTGTTATCACAATCAAAAAATGTTGCTTATACGAAAACATTTGATATCTTTGAAAGAAAATTTGCTAGTTCGAACAGAAAAAGTGTTATCACTGATGAAAAATATTATTTCTAAGAGAAATTTGTGTGTGTTCAGTAAAAGTATGTTGTTATTAATGTAAAATATCATTACTTTAATAATAAGATTTGGTAGTGTTAAGCAAAACTTGCTACTTCCAACATAACAGTTGTTATCATAATTAAGAAATTTTACTTTTACGAAAAAATTTTGTATCTTTTTTAGAAAACTTGCTGGTTCTAACAGAAAAAGTGTTATCACTGACGAAAAATATTATTTCTAAGATAAATTTGTGTGTGTTCAGTAAAAGTATGCTAGTATTAAAGTAAAATATCATTACTTTGATAAGAATGTATGTTAGTGTTAAGCAAAATTTGCTACTTCTGACAGAAAAGTTGTTATCACAATCAAAAATGTTTCTTCTACGAAAAAATTTGGTATCTTGGACAGAAAATTTGCTACTTCGAACAGAAAAAGTGTTATCACTGACGAAAAATATTATTTCTAAGAGAAATTTGTGTGTGTTCAGTAAAAGTATGTTAGTATTAAAGTAAAATATCATTACTTTGATAAGAAGGTTTGTTAGCGTTAAGCAAAAAATGCTAATTCTGTAACAAAAGTTGTTATCACAATCAAAAATGTTACTACTAATAAACAATTTGATATCTTTGGTAGAAAACTTTCTAGTTCGACCATAAAAAGTGTTATCGCTGATGAAAAATAATATTTGTAAGAGAAATTTCTGTGTGTTCAGTAAAAGTATGTTAGTTTTAAGGTAAAATATCATTACTTTGATGAGAATGTTTGTTAGTGTTAAGCAAAACTTGCTACTTCTGACAGAAAAGTTGTTATCACAATCAGAAGAGTTACTTCTGAGAAATTACTCTATATCTTTGACAGATAATTTTCAACCTCAGACAGAAAAGTTTTTTTCATTGATGAAAAATTTTATTTCTGAAAGAAATTTGTGTGTGGTCAGTAAATGTATGTTATTATTAATGTATAATAAGGTTACCTTAACGACAATGTCTTTTAGTGTTAAGTAAAACTTGCTACTTCTGACAGAAAAGTTGTTATCACAATCAAAAAATTTTACTTCTAAGAAAAAATTTGGTATCTTTGACAGAAAACTTGCTAGCTCGAACAGAAAAAGTGTTATCATTGACGAAAAATATTATTTCTAAGAGAAATTTGTGTTTGTTTAGTAAAACTATGTTAGTATTAAGGTAAAATAACAGTACATTCATGAGAATATTTGTTAGTGTTAAGCAAATCTTGCTACTTCTGACAAAAAAGTCGTTATCACAATAAAAAAATGTTACGTCTAAGAAAAAATTTGGTATCTTTGGTAGAAAACTTGCTAGTTCGAACAGAAGCAGTGATATCATTGGTAAAAAATATTATTTCTAAGAGAAATTTGTGTGTGTTCAGTAAAAGTATGTTATTATTAAGGTAAAATATCCTTACTTTGATGAGACGGTTTGTTAGTGTTAAGCAAAACTTGCTACTTCTGACAGAAAAGTTGTTATCACAATCAAAAAATGTTACTTCTACAAAAAAATTTGGTATCTTTGACAGAAAATTTGCTAGTTCGAACAGAAAAAGTGTTATCACTGACGAAAAATAGTATTTCTAAGAGAAATTTGTGTGTGTTCAGTAAAAGTATTTTAGTATTGAGGTAAAATATCATTACTTTGTTGAGAATGTCTGTTAGCGTTAATCAAAACTTACTACTTCTGACAGAAAAGTTGTTATCACAATAAAAAAATGTTACTTCTAAGAAAAAATTTGGTATCTTTGACAGAAAACTTGCTAGTTCAAACAGAAAAACTGTTATCACTGACGAAAAATATTATTTCTAAGAGAAATTTGTGTGTGTTCAGTAAAAGTATGTTAGTATTAAGGTAAAATATCGTTACTTTGATGAGAATGTTTGTCAGTGTTAAACAAAACTTGCTACTTCTGAGAGGAAAGCTGTTATCACAATAAAAAAATGCTACTTCTAAGAAAAAATTTGGTATCTTTGACAGAAAATTTGCTAGTTCGAACAGAAAAAGTGTTATTATTGATGAAAAATATTATTTCTAAGAGAAATTTTTGTTTGTTCAGTAAAAGTATGTTAGTATTAAGGTAAAATATCTTTACTTTGATGAGAATGTTTGTTAGTGTTATGCAAAACTTGCTAATTCTGACAGAAAAGTTGTTATCACAATCAAGAAATTTTACTTTTACGAAAAAATTTGGTATCTTTGACAAAAAATTTGCTAGTTCGAACAGAAAAAGTGTTATCATTGACGAAAAATATTATTTCTAAGAGGAATTTGTGTGTGTTCAGTAAAAGTATGTTAGTATTATGGTAAAATGTCGTTACGTTGATGAGAAGGTTTGTTAGTATTATATAAAACTTGCTACTTCTGACAGAAAAGTTGTTATCACAATAAAAAAATGTTACTTCTATGAAAAAATTTGGTATCTTTGACAGAAAACTTGCTAGTTCGAACAGAAAAAGTGTTATCACTGATGAAAAATATGATTTCTACGAGAACTTTGTGTTTGTTCAGTAAAAGTATGTTAGTATTAAGGTAAAATATCATTACTTTGATGAGAATGTTTGTTAGTGTTAAGCAAAACTTGCTACTTCTGAGAGAAAAGTTGTTATCACAATCAAAAATGTTATTTCTAAGAAAAAATTTGGTATCTTTGATAGAAGACTTGCTAGTTCGAACAGAAAAAGTGTTATCACTGACGAAAAATATTATTTCTAAGAGGAATTTGTGTGTTTTCAGTAAAAGTATGTTAGTATTATGGTAAAATATCGTTACTTTGATGAGAATGTTTGTTAGTGTTAAGCAAAACTTGTTATTTCTGACAGAAAAGTTGTTATCACAATCAAAAAATTTTACTTCTAAGAAAATATTTGATATCTTTGACAGAAAATTTGCTATTTTGAACAGAAAAAGTGTTATCACTGATGAAAAATATTATTTCTAAGAGAAATTTGTGTGTGTTCAGTAAACATTTAATAAAAAAGCCTTTTGAAAGTATTGCTTGGTGATGGGATATTCAAAAAGCCATAAAGTAAAGTTGTGTGTGAAAAGTATGAGTACTTGAAGTTGTAAAATTGGTTTAGGAGGGACATTACGTAAAGAACTTGTTCTGAAATAATATAAAAAAGCCTTTTGTAAAGTTGTGTGTGAAAAGGATAGGTACTTCAACTTGTAAAATGGGTTTAGGAAGGACATTATGAAAAGAACTTTTTCTGAAATGCCCTTTGAAAAGTATTGCTTGGTGTTGTGCATTCAAAAAGCTGTAAAGTAAAGTTGTGTGTGAAAAGGATGGGTACTTCAACTTTTAAAATGTGTTTAGGAAGGACATTAAGAAAAGAAATTGTTCTGAAATGCCCTTTGAAAAGTATTGCTTGGTGCTGGAGCATTCAAAAAGCTTTAAAGTAAAGTGGTGTGTTAAAAGGATGGGTACTTCAATTTGTAAAATGGGTTTAGGAGGGACATTAAGAAAAGAACTGGTTCTGAAATGCCTTTGAAAAGTATTGCTTGGTGTTGGAGCATTCAAAAAAGCAGTATAGTAAAGCTGTGGGTGTAAAGGATGGGTACTTCAACTTGTAAAATGGGTTTAGAATGGACATTTTGAAAAGAACTGGTTCTGAAATGCCTTATGAAAAGTGTTGCTTGGTGTTGGGCATTCAAAAAGCTGTAAAGTAAAGTTGTGGGTGAAATGAATGGGTACTTCAACTTGTAAAATGGGTTTAGGAAGGACATTCAGAAAAGAAATTGTTCTGAAATGCCCTTTGAAAAGTATTGCTTGGTGTTGGAGCATTCAAAAAGCTGTAAATTAAAGTTGTGGGTGAAAAGGATGGGTACTTCAACTTGTAAAATGGGTTTAGGACGGACATTAAGAAAAGAACTTGTTCTGAAATGCCTTTTGAAAAGTATTGCTTGGTGTTGGAGCATTCAAAAAACTTTAAAGTAAAGTTGTGGGTGAAATGGATGGGTACTTCAATTTGTAAAATGGGTTTAGGAGGAACATTATGAAATTAACTTGTTCTGAAATGCCTTTTGAAAAGTATTGCTTGGTGTTGGGCATTCAAAAAAGCAGTATAGTAAAATTGGGGGTGAAATGGATGGGTACTTCAACTTGTAAAATGGGTTTAGGATGGACATTCAGAAAAGAAATTGTTCTGAAATGCCTTTTGAAAAGTATTGCTTGGTGTTGGAGCATTCAAAAAGCTGTAAAGTAAAGTTGTGGGTGAAAAGGATGGATGCTTCAACTTGGAAAATAGGTTTAGGAGGGACATTAAGAAAAGAAGTTGCTCTGAAATGCCTTTTGAAAGGTTTTGCTTGGTGTTGGAGCATTCAAAAAGCTGTAAAGTAAAGTTGTGGGTGAAAAGGATGGATGCTTCAACTTGTAAAATGGGTTTAGGAAGGACATTAAGAAAAGAACTGGTTCTGAAATGCCTTTGAAAAGTATTGCTTGGTGTTGGAGCATTCAAAAAGCTGCATTGTAAAGTTGGGGGTGTAAAGAATGGGTACTTCAATTTGTAAAATGGGTTTAGGACGGACATTAAGAAAAAAACTTGTTCTAAAATGCCCTTTGAAAAGTATTGCTTGATGTTGGGGTGTGGAAAAAAGTTGTAAAGTAAAGTTGTGTGTAAAAAGGATGGGTACTTTAAGTTGGAAAATGGGTTTAGAAGGGACATTAAGAAAGGAACTTGCTCTGAAATGCCTTTTGAAAAGTATTGCTTGATGTTGGGGTATTCGAGAAGCCATATAGTAAAGTTGTGGGGGAAAAGATGAGTACTTCAACTTGTAAAATTGGTTTAGGAAGGACATTACGTAAAGAACTTGCTCTGAAATGTCTTTTGAAAAGTATTGCTTGATCTTGGGGTGTGCAAAAAGTCGTAAAGTAAAGTTGTGGGGAAAAAGATAAGTACTTTAACTTGTAAAATGGGTTTAGGAAGAAAATTACGTAAAGAACTTGTCCTGAAATGCCTTTAAAAAGTATTGCTTGATGCTGGGGGTGTGTAAAAAGTTGTAAAGTAAAGTTATGGGGAAAAGGATGGCTACTTCAACTTGTAAAATGGGTTTAGGAACGACATTAAGAAAGGAACTTGTTCTGAAATGTCTTTTGAAAAGTTTTGCTTGATCTTGGGGTATTCGAAAAGCCTTATAGTAAAGTTGTGGGGGAAAAGATAACTACTTCAACTTGTAAAATTGGTTTATGAAGGACATTAAGAAAAAAACTTGTTCTGAAAAAATATAATAAAGCCTTTTGAAATGTGGGGACCCTTCTGTGTCTCAAATGCACAAAAAAGTATTTAAAAAATGGGGAGGGGGCTCTTTGGGGACTCGGGAGGGCCTTTGAGGGTTCAGGGGCCTTTGGGACGGCGGGGGCCCTTTGGAGCCCGGGGGACCTTTAGGGACCGGGGGCTTCCTTCGGGGTTGGGGTAGGGGGATCGGAGCCCTTTGGGGTTGGGGTAGGGGGATCTGAGCCCTGTGGGGTTGGGATGGGGGACCTCACGACACTGTTCAACTGGAACTTGTGTATTATAACGACCACAGAGTTTCACCCTCAAATCCTCTTCTAAAACATCTTCCAAAAATCATCTTTTAAAATGTCTCTAACTGTTTCGCCGAAATAATTCCCTAAAATGTCTAAAACGGTTTCGCCCAAATAACCCCTAAACGTAATTTCAGCGTGTCCCCTTTGTTTTGGCATCCCTGCGCTGTCACATTTGAAATTACTTGGAAATCCTTTCCCGCGTTAATATCTTCATCTCTAAGATCAAAACATTCACCCGGAGTCAATTCTCCTGACATCATCTGTCAGACGTTAATTAACTTCGCCCGGAAACAATTCTCCTTGACATCATCTGTCAGACGTTAATTAACTTCGCCCGGAAACAATTCTCCTTGACATCATCTGTTAGACGTTAATTAACTTCGCCCCGAGACATTCTCGGAAACGTGTTCTCCCTGGGGATTCCATGCCCATATTTGGTGTTCTCGTGGGCCTGACAGCACAGGTGTTCTCCCTAGGGACTCTATGCCCATATTTGTGTTCGTATGGGATTAAAAAAAGTTGTAGGTGGCAGCAGGGGTGTCACGTGGGATCAATAGGGGCCTTTCTACTGATAGGCATAATTTTAGTATTAAATATATGTTTTTGGAGGCTTAGTTCACTTATTTCTGCTGTTAGTGTGCTTCTGTATATACCAAATAATGCATTTCTTCCTTTCTGTGCCATTGTTGTAATATGACCGGTCCATTTTCCATTTTGGCAAAGGATGAAACCTAAGTATTTGGCCTTTTCCACCACTTCCAGCATTTTTCCATTCAATAAAAATTGTGGTGCTGATTCCAAGGGTTTTTTGCTAAAAATCATGACTTGAGTACTTTGTTCAAAGTAAAACATTAAAACTAAGATTTAGAAAATAAAATCAAAATTTTTAATCAAATATTTTAATTTAATTTTGAATACCAAAGGCCGGTATATTTGACACTTTTTATGCTTCAAAACTGTAAAATATTAAATCTTTTTCAAAGTGACAACTAAATAAATACCATCACTCCTGGAAAAAAATTGATTATCCCCCGTTAAGGGAGAAAATACAGAAATTCCCCGCATTCCGTTCAGGGGAAACATTTCTGATTATAGTGGCTTAATATATCAGCTCGTGGGTACTCTTGCAACGCAGGCAAAAGTTGACTGCATATTCTTACCGAAATTGCCCCTTATTAAGTTGTATTCCTCGTGTTTTCTATAATTATACGAACTTTCCTGTGTTTTAATAAGTGCACTAATTACTAATAAACTAATTCATATTTAGGATCACCCAAAAAAGCTGATTCTTTGACTGAGTGTTATTAATAGTTAGGCTCTTATACTTTCGTTATTGACAAGGATCGTTATTTACTTACCATTCATTAACTATGAAGAATTTGATTTTACTTAAACCAAATCATATAGAAATTTTTTTTTTCGAAAACTGGTCAAGGTTTAAGTAGAAGGCTATCTTATAGTCCCACGACTCACCCCTGCTGCCACCTAAAACTTTTTTTAACACCAAATTTGGGCATAGAGTCATTAGGGAGAACATGTGGTTAATGGGGTCAATCACCTAAATTTCCAAGGTCGATTTTGTTGTTGTTGCTGTTTTGGCCATGTGCATAGAGTCATTAGGGAGAACACGTGGTTAATTAAAGTGATTGGGAATTTGGAACACCTGTGCTGTCAGTCATTAATCAAATTGTTTCCGGGCAAAGTTTAATAATGTCTGACAGGTACTGTCAATCATTAATCAAATTGTTTCCAGGCGAAGTTTAATAATGTCTGACAGGTGATGTCAAGATTGATTGATATGTCACGAAAGGGGAATTAATTTGGTGTTTCTAAGGGAAATTATTGATTCACGAAAGTGGAATTAATATGTTGTTTCTAAGGGGAATTATTGATTCAAGAAAGGGGAATTAATTTGATGTTTCTAAGGGGAAGGTGGGGAAGAGATATATTGATTGCGTAATCGAAGGGAGAGAATTCCCGATAAATTGATTACATTTTTGGTAGAACCCTATAAGGAGCTCGTGGCGGGAATCCATTTATGGGCATAGAATGACGTAATCGACTAAGACAATTGGATTTCTGAGAAATTGATTACATAATCGGTAGAACCCTATCAGGAGGTCCTGACAGGAATCCATTTATGGGCATAGAATGACGTAATCAACTAAGACAAATGGATTTCTGAGAAATTGATTACATAATCGGTAGAACCCTATCAGAAGGTCATGACGGGAATTCGTTTATGGGCATAGAATGACGTAATCGACTAAGACAATTGGATTTCTGAGAAATTGATTACATAATCGGTAGAACCCTATCAGGAGGTCCTGACGGAAACCCATTTATGGGCATAGAATGACGTAATCAACTAGGACAAATGGATTTCTGTGAAATTGATTACATAATCGGTAGAACCCTATCAGAAGGTCATTACGGGAATTCATTTATGGGCATAGAATGACGTAATCGACTAAGACAAGCAAGTTACTTTCTTAATGTCACTCCTAAACCCGTTTTCCAACTTGAAGTACTTATATTTTTCACTCGCAACTATACTTTACAGCTTTTTGAATACCTCAACACCAAGAAATACCTTTCAAAAACCATTTCAGAGCAAGTTACTTTCTTAATGTTCCTATTAAGTCCCTTTTGCATCTTCAAATACTTATATTTTCCCCACAAAACTATACTTTACAGCTTTTTGAATTACCCAACACAAAGAACTACTTTTCAAAGACCATTTCAGAGCAAGTTACATTCTTAATGTTCCTCCTAAACCCATTTTGCAACTTGAAGTACTTATCTTTTTCACCCACAACTATACTTTACAGCTTTTGGATGCCTCAACACCAAGAAATACTTTTCAAAGATCATTTCAGAGCAAGTTACTTTCTTAATGTCCCTCTTAAACCCATTTTCCAACTTGAAGTACTTATCTTTTTCACAAACAACTATACTTTACAGCCTTTTGAGTGTCCCAACACCAAGAAATACTTTTCAAAGAGCATTTAAGAGCAAGTTATTTTCTTAATGTTCATCCTAAACCCATTTTGCAACTTGAAGTACATATCTTTTTCACCCACATCTATATTTTACAGCTTTTTGGATACCTCAACACCAAGAAATACTTTTCAAAGACCATTTCAGAACAAGTTACTTTCTGAATGTCCCTCTTAAGCCCATTATCCAACTTGAAGTACTTATCTTGTTCACCCACAACTATACTTTACAGCTTTTTGGATACCTCAATACCAAGAAATACTTTTCAAACATCATTTCAGAGCAAGTTATTTTTTTATTGTCCATCCGAACCCCATTTTGAAACTTAAAGTAATATTATATTTCAACCTAAACTATAATCTACAGACTTTTGTTTGCCTCAACACCAATAAATACCTATAAAAAGGCATTTCAGAGCAAGTTACTTTCTTAGTGGTCATCCAAAGCACCTTGTCAGACATGATGTCCTAATATTTTTCATCCAAAACTGAACATTTTATCAATTTTGTCTCCTAAAATTCCATATATACCTGTCCTACACCCTGTTAAAAAAAGGTTCTCTATTAATCTTAATCTTCATCCAATAATCAACTATAGAGTACATATATTTTTCCTTCAGAACTATACTTTACAGATTTTTGTGTTTCCCAACACCAAGAAATACTTTTCAAAGACCATTTCAGAGCAAGTTACTTTCTGAATGTCCCTCCTAAACCCATTCTCCAACTTGAAGTACTTATCTTTTTCACCCACAACTATACTTTACAGTTTTTTGGATACCTCAACACCAAGAAATACCTTTCAAAGACCATTTCAGACCTAGTCACTTTCTTAATGTCCCTCCTAAACCCATTTTCCAACTTGAAGTACTTATCTTTTTCACTCACAACTATACTTTACAGCTTTTTGGATACTTCAACACCAAGAAATACTTTTCAAAGACCATTTCAGAGCGAGTTATATTCTGAATGTCCCTCATCAGCCCCTTTTGAAAATTGAAATACTTATCTTTTTCAACTAGAACTTTAATTTATAGATATTTGATAACTCAACACCAAGAAATACTTTTCAAAGACTATTTCAGAGCAAGTTACTTTCTTAATGCCCCTCCTAAACCCATTTTCCAACTTGAAGTACTTATCCTTTTCACCCACAACTATACTTTACAGCTTTTTGAATGCTCCAACACCAAGCAATACTTTTCAAAGGCATTTCAGAACAAGTTCTTTTCTTAATATGCTTCTTAAACCAATTTTGCAAATTCTAATTTTTCCATAGTAGATAGAAAAAGCTATATCATAGCTGTGAATATTTTCTGGAAAGAAAAGCAGTTCTATTTCAATTTTAAATTTTCTCAATGAAGTGAAGAAAAGTTCAAGTTCTCTTCTGAATTTTCTCAATGAAAAATAAATTATTTTTTATTAAATTCTATTTTTCCAAATAATATAAAAATTTTCTACTTTAGTTCAGATTTTTCTCAAAGGGATGACAAATATAAAATACTGTTCCAAATTTTCTCAACGAACTGAAGAAAAGTCCAAGTTCTCTTCTGAACTTTACCAAAGAACACACTGCAATTCTAATTTCTCCAGAGAAAACAAAAATCTTCCACTTCAGTTCTTTATTTCACAAAGACATAAAGAAATTTAATGTTCAATTCTAATTTTTCGGTGGAAGATAGAAAAATTAATAACATGCTTTTGAAAATTTTCACGGAAGAAGAAAATTTCTTGTTCAATTTAAAATTTGCTCAACGAAGTCAAGGAAAGTTCAAGTTCTCTTCTGAATTTTCTCAATGAATAAGAAATTAGTCATTGATCATTTCTATTTTTCCAAATAATATAAAAATTTTCCACTTTAGTTCAGATCTGTCTCGAAGAGATGAATAATTTAAAATACTGTTCCAAATTTTTCACAGAATATAAAAAAGCTCATGTTCTTTTCAGAATTTTACCAATGAGCACAATTGAATTATAATTTTTCAAGAGAAAAAAAAATATACCACCTCAGTTCTTTATTTCACAAAGAAATAAAAAAATGTCAAGTTCAATTCTAAATTTTTCATTTGAAGATCGAAAAAGTAAATACAATACTTGTGAATATTTCCACGAAAGATAAAAAGTTCTAGTTCAATTTAAAATTTTCTCAACGAAGTGAAGAAAAGTTCAAGTTCTCTTCTGAACTTTACCAAAGAACAAACTGCAATTCTAATTTCTCCAGAGAAAACATAAATCTTCCACTACAGTTCTTTATTTCACAAAGACATGAAAAATTTTAAGTTCAATTCTAATTTTTCGGTTGGAAGATAGAAAAAGTAATACCATACATATGATTATTTTCACGGAAAATAAAAAGTTCTAGTTCAATTTTAAATTTTCTCAACGAAGTGAAGAATAGTTCAAGTTCTCTTCTGAACTTTACCAAAGAACACACTTCAATTCTAATTTCTCCAGAGAAAACAAAAATCTTCCACTTCAGTTCTTTATTTCACAAAGACATAAAGAAATTTAAAGTTCAATTCTAATTTTTCGATGGAAGATAGAAACAGTAATACCATACTTATGAATATTTTCATGGAAGATAAAAAGTTCTAGTTCAATTTAAAATTTTCTTAACGAAGTTAAGGAAAGTTCAAGTTCTCTTCTGAATTTTCTCAATGAAAAAGAAATTAGTCATTGATCATTTCTATTTTTCCAAATAATATAACAATTTTCCACTTTTGTTCAGATCTGTCTCGAAGAGATGAAAAATCTAAAATACTGTTCCAAATTTTCTCAACGAACCGAAGAAAAGTTCAAGTTCTCTTCTGAACTTTACCAAAGAACACACTTCAATTCTAATTTCTCCAGAGAAAACAAAAATCTACCACTTCAGGTCTTTATTTCACAAAGACATAAAGAAATTTAATGCTCAATTATAATTTTTCGGTGGAAGATAGAAAAAGCAATAGCATACTTGTGAAAATTTTCATGGAAGATAAAAAGTACTAGTTCATTTTTAAATTTTCTCAACGATGTGAATAAAAGTTCAAGTTCTTTTCTGAAATTTACCAAAGAACACACTTCAATTCTAATTTCTCCAGAGAAAACAAAAATCTTCCACTTCAGTTCATTATTTCACAAAGACATAAAGAAATTTAAAGTTCAATTCTAATTTTTGGTGGAAGATGGAAAAAGTAATATCATACTTGTGAATATTTTCGCGGAAGATAAAAAGTTCTAGTTCAATTTAAAATTTTCTCAACGAAGTCAAGGAAAGTTCAAGTTCTCTTCTGAATTTTCTCAATGAAAAAGAAATTAGTCATTGATCATTTCTATTTTTCCAAATAATATAAAAATTTTCCACTTTAGTTCAGATCTGTCTCGAAGATATGAAAAATTTAAAATATTGTTCCAAATTTTTCACAGAAGATAAAAAAGTTAAAGTTATCTTCGGAATTTTACCAAAGAAAACAATTCAATTCTAATTTCTCCAGAGAAAATAAAAATCTTCCACTTAAGTTCTTTATTTCACAAAGACATAAATTAATTTAAAGTTCATCTCTAAATTTTTCGGTGGAAGATAGAAAAAGTAATACCATACTTGTGAATATTTCCCTGGAAGATAAAAAGTTCTAGTTCAATTTAAAATTTTCTCAGCAAAGTGAAGAAAAGTTCAAGTTCCCTTCTGAACTTTACCAAAGAACACTCTTCAATTCTAATTTCTCCAGAGAAAACAAAAATCTTCCACTTCAGTTCTTTATTTCAAAAAGACATAAATAAATTTAAAGTTCAATTATAATTTTTAGTTTGAAGAAGTAAAAATAAATAACAACAATGTTAATAATTTAAATGTATAAAAAAAGTTCTAGTTCAATTTAAAATTTTCTCAACGATGTCAAGGAAAGCTCAAGTTCTCTTCTGAACTTTACCAAACAACACACTTCAATTCTAATTTCTCCAGATAAAACAAAAATCTTCCAATTCAGTTCCTTATTTCACAAAGACATAAAGAAATTTAAAGTTCAATTCTAAATTTTTAGGTGTGAGATAGAAAAATTAATACAATACTTGTGATTATTTTAACGGAAGATAAAAAGTTCTATTTCAATTTAAAATTTTCTCAATGAAGTGAAGAAAAGTTCATGTTCTCTACTGAATTTTACCAAAGTAAACAATTCAATTCTAATTTCTACAGAAAAAATATAAATCTTCCACTTAAGTTCTATATTTCACAAAGACATAATGAAATTTAAAGTTCAATTCTAAATTTTTCGGTGGAAGATAAAAAAAGTAATAACATACTTTTGAATATTGTCACGGAAGATAACGCCTTCTAGTTCAATTTAAAATTTGCTCGATGAAGTGATCAAAAGTTCAAGTTCTCTTCTGAATTTTACTAAAGAGCATATATCATTTCTAATTTAAACAGAAAAAATAAAAATCTTCCACTTCAGTTCTTTATTTCACAAAAGGCATAAAGAAATTTGAAGTTCAATTCTAAATTTTTCGGTGGAAGATAGAAAAAGTAATACCATACTTGTGAATATTTTCCCGTAAGATAAAAAGTTCTAGGTTCAATTTAAAATTTTCTCAACGAAGTGAAGAAAAGTTCAAGTTCTCTTCTGAACTTTACCAAAGAAAACAATTCATTTCTAATTTCTCCAGATAAAAAAAAAATCTTCCACGTCAGTTTTTAGGTCTACCCAGAAATAAAGAAATTTTAAGTTCTATTCTAAATTTTTAGATAGAAGATAGAAAAGTTAATACTATGACTAGGACTGTATTACAGGAAGATCAGAAGTTTCCCTTTGTATATATTTTTTCTTAAATTCAGTTCTGATTTTTCTCAAAGAGATGAAAAATTTAAAGTTCTGTTCCAAATTTTTTATAGAAGATAGAAAAAGTTATACATTGAAAGTGAATATTAAACATGAAGATAAAGAACTACAATTTAATTCTGAGTTTTCTCGAAGAAGTGCAAATTGTTCAAGTTCTCTTTTGAATTTTCTAAAAGATTAGAAACACATTAACTCAAGTTTGAATTTTAACAATAAAAATGAAAAAACCTGCCACCTAAGTTCATAATTTATCAAAGACATAAAAAATTTAAAGTCCAGTTCTAAAATTTTCTATAGAAGTTGGAAAAAGTTATGCTATGATTGTGAATATTTTTTAGTGAAGATAAAAAGTATTACTTTAATTCTAATTTTCTTAAGTTCAAAACCGATCTTTTGCAAAGAGATGAAAAATTTAAAGTTCGTTTCCAAATTTTTCATAGAAGATAGAAAAAGTTATACATTGATTTGAATATTCGACATGAAGATAAGGAGCATCACTTTAATTCTGAGTTTTCTCGAAGAAGTGCAAAATGTTCAAGTTCTCTTCTGAATTTTCTTAAAGAAGTAAAAAAGTTAGCTCAATTCTGAATTTTACCAATGAAAATGAAAAAAGCTTCCACTTCAGTTCTTAATTCCTCAAAGACATAAAAAATTCAAAGTTCTCTTCTAATTTTTCCAAGAAATGCCTTTTGCTCTGAAATGCCTTTTGAAAGGTATTTCTTGGTGTTGAGGTATCCAAAAAGCTGTAAAGTATAGTTGTGGGTGAAAAAGATAAGTACTTCAAGGTGCAAAATGGGTTTAGGAGGTCCAATAAGAAAGTAACTTGCTCTGAAATGGTCTTTGAAAAGTATTTCTTGGTGTTGAGGTATCCAAAAAGCTGTAAAGTATAGTTGTGGGTGAAACAGATAAGTACTTCAAGTCGGAAAATGGGTTTAGGAGGGACATTAAGAAAGTAACTTGCTCTGAAATGGTCTTTGAAAGGTATTTCTTGGTGTTGAGGTATCCAAAAAGCTGTAAAGTATAGTTGTGAGTGAAAAAGATAAGTACTTCAAATTGGAAAATGGGTTTAAAGGGGACATTCAGAAAGTAACTTGTTCTGAAATGGTCTTTGAAAAGTATTTCTTTGTGTTGAGGTATCCAAAAAGCTGTAAAGTATAGTTGTGGTTGAAAAAGATAAGTACTTCAAGTTGCAAAATGGGTTTAGGATGGACATTAAGAAAGTAACTTGCTCTGAAATGGTCTTTGAAAAGTATTTCTTGGTGTTGGGACACTCAAAAAGCTGTAAAGTATAGTTGTGGGTGAAAAAGATAAGTACTTCAAGTTGGAAAATGGGTTTATGAGATTAAGAAAGTAACTTGCTCTGAAATGGTCTTTTAAAAGTATTTCTTGGTGTTAAGTCATCCAAAAGCTGTAAAGTATAGTTGAGGGTGAAAAAGATAAGGACTTCAAGATGGAAAATGGGTTTAGGAGGGACATTAAGAAAGTAACTTGCTCTGAAATGGTCTTTGAAAAGTATTTCTTGGTGTTGGGACACTCAAAAAGCTGTAAAGTATAGTCTTGGGTGAAAAAGATAAGTACTTCAAGTTGCAAAATGGGTCTAGGAGGAACATTAAGAAAGTAACTTGCTCTGCATTGTCTTTGAATAGTATTTCTTGGTGTTGAGGTATCCAAAAAGCTGTAAAGTATAGGTGTGAGTGAAAAAGATAAGTACTTCAAGTTGCAAAATGGGTTTAGGAGTGACATTAAGAAAGTAACTTGCTTGTCTTAGTCGATTACGTCATTCTATGCCCATAAATGAATTCCCGTCATGACCTTCTCATAGGGTTCTACCGATTATGTAATCAATTTCTCAGAAATCCATCTGTCCTAGTTGATTACGTCATTCTATGCCCATAAATGGATTCCCGTCAGGACCCCCTGATAGGGTTCTACCGATTATGTAATCAATTTCTCATAAATCCAATTGTCTTAGTCGATTTAGTCATTCTATGCCCATAAATGAATTCCCGTCATGACCTTCTGATAGGGTTCTACCGATTATGTAATCAATTTCTCAGAAATCCATTTGTCCTAGTTGATTACGTCATTCTATGCCCATAAATGGATTCCCGTCATGACCTTCTGATAGGGTTCTACCGATTATGTAATCAATTTCTCAGAAATCCAATTGTCTTAGTCGATTACGTCATTCTATGCCCATAAATGGATTCCCGCCACGAGCTCCTTATAGGGTTCTACCGATTATGTAATCAATTTCTCGGGAATTCTCTCCCTTCGATTACGCAATCAATATATCTCTTCCCCACCTTCCCCTTAGAAACAACAAATTAATTCCCATTTCTTGAATCAATAATTCCCCTTAGAAACAACAAATTAAATCCCCTTTCGTCAATCAATAATTCCCCTTAGAAACAACAAATTAATTCCCATTTCGTGACATATCAATCAATCTTGACATCACCTGTCAGACATTATTAAACTTCGCCTGGAAACAATTTGAATAATGATTGACAGTACCTGTCAGACATTATTAAACTTTGCCCGGAAACAGTTTGATTAATGACTGACAGCACAGGTGTTTCAAATTTCCAATCGCTTTAATTAACCACGGGTTCTCCCTAATGACTCTATGCACATGGCCAAAACAACAACAACAACAACATCGACCTTGGAAATTTAGGTCATTGACCCCATTAACCACGTGTTCTCCCTAATGACTCTATGCCCATATTTGGTGTTAAAAATAGTTGTAGGTGGCAGCAGGGGTGAGTCCTGGGACTATAAGATAGCCTTCTACTGGTTTACTCAATCACCAATTAAAACTTATATTTTCCTTATTATTGGTCAAAGTCAGTAGTAACCTATATGCTGATTTCACCAGTGATTGCGTAATATAACTTACCACGGGCCAGTGACCAAGTACTGCGAACGGTATATGCCTAACCAGACAGGGTTTCTGAGGTGACACTCATTTTTTGGGGTCAATTGGTAAGAAAGAGCGGCGGTAATTCCATATGGTAACTTGATTAGTTGGTTTTTTTAAAAACTATGGCAAGGTATAATGTACTCAAGCAAAAACCCTATAAAATGTCCATACACTACATTCCAATTTTCATTATGTTTTAACACATTGTTTATAGTAGACTACATATTATTAACTTTGAAAACAATGGATTCGTCAATTTTCAATGTGAGTACACTTTAATTCTTTATTCCCCCCCCCCCCAAAAAAAAATTAAAAAAAACGTTTTACTAGTAAATTCAAATTTCAGGGCGCCGTAGCCCCTGACAAAGAACCACAAACAAGCGCGAGTATAGTAAAAACGTGTACCTTGGGGGTAAAATATAAATTAAACACACACACAACAGGTGAACTTGACCGAGCTCTCCATTTTGAAACATATTAGAGTCATAAAGTAATATAGAAACAAGCATAAAAGGAACTACCTTCAAGTCATTGTAAACCTAAACCAAATAAACAAGAGGTTAAAAGTTCCCCAGACTTTAGGACACAGCAGTAACAATTAACACCAAATAACAAGAGGAAATATCATTGAATAATTAATAGTGTTATACAGACATGCAGACAAAAGCGCCACATGTTATTATTCACAAAATAATTAACTCATAGAAAAAACAAATAAACCCCACGGCTTAAAAAACATTTAAATTTGCGTTATGCAAAATGTTTTGGCCCCGTGAAATTAACCTTGAAAAAAAAAAAACAGACGCGATATAAATTTGAACCTTTAAAAATAAAACCGTAAAGTGAGTAAAAAGATATATAAAGATAAGCCAAAATTCATAAATTATTAATTTGAATATCCTAAAAGCAAATGAAAAGCACACATATCAATATCTTAATCCAAAGCGCATATCAGGGACCAATAATAGGTGAACCAACTTAAACGAATTGCAAGCCCCATATTGACAGAGTTGACCAGCCGCGAGAATAAATAAATAACTTCACTATGGGTAAGAAGAGGAAAACACCCCTGTTTATGAAAATTTCCAAGACAAGAGTTCTAACAAATATACCCCTTCTTGTCTCGTGACTGGAGAGCTAAACTGTAGCTTTGGTATGCTGACAAGGAGAAGTATTTAAACTATGAAACAAGTAAAAATGGTAGCACTATTGGAAATGTATGTGTGCATTGTCATGACAGTAAGGAATTTAATTTCTTTGGAGTACCAAAAAAAATCAACTACTCTTAGGGTGGATTTGCAAGAGTGAGATGTCCAGAGATGATAGCCCTCAATGAACATTCCACCATAAAAATAATGTTTGATGAAGAGGGATTTATTCTTGACAGTGCTTGTGGTAACATGCTACCTATTGTTGCACCCCATCGTCAGCTTTCGGGTATTAGCATTCCACGGAAGATCAAAGAAGACATGCATATTCTTCTAGTAATATCATAAGTCATATCTTGTCTACGTGCCGAAACTGTTACCTTTGTAAAAATAATGTTGTAATAGACAGTGAAATTGCCGGAAAAATAAAAAGGGAATTGTCAGAAAATATCACTAAGGAATATAACGATGAATCGATGAAAAACAAAGTGACAGCAAACGTCACTACCATTAATCAAACAATTAATGAACCAAATAATAGCAAAGATGATATGTATATTGAACACGTGGATAACCCTACATTACAAATTTGTTCACATGCTAGTATCATTGTAGCATTGAATACTAACACGGAGAAGTATTTGAACTCTGAAACAAGTACAAGTGGTAGCACTATCGGAAACGTATGCATGCGTTGTCATGACACTATGGACTTAAATTTCTATGGAATACCAAAAAATTCAAGTATAGAAATGGCGGATATGCAAAAGTATCATTTCCAGAGTTCTTTGTACTCAAAGAGAATGCCAGCATAAAAATAATAGTTGATGAAGAGTGATATCTTTATGCGAGTGCTATAAGTAACAAGCTACCTATTGATAGAACCTTTCGTCGGCTTTCAGGTATCAGCATTCAAATGAAAGCAAAGAGGAAAAGAAAGGCCTACTCTGCTACTAATATCGTAAACCATATCTTGTCTACGTGCCGAAACTGTTACTTGTGTAAAAATAATATGATAATAGACAGTAAAATTGCCAGAAAAATATAAAAGGTATTGTCAGAAAATATCACTATGGAATATAAAGATGAAACAATGAAAAACAAAGCACCAGCAAACGTTACTGGCATTGATCAAACAGTCAATGAATCAAATAATACCAAATACGAAAAATATATTGAGCCTGTTTATGAGACACCAGTAAAAAGTGTATGTGATTCAAAATTGAATAATGATTATTCTACTCATTACGAACTAAGAGAAGATGATAGCTACACTATCAAGGGCGAACATGGCTAACTAATTTAAGGAACAGATTCAAAACGACAAACACTGGTCAGTTATAAAAATAATTTATCCTAATATATTTTTGTGTCCAAATTCTAAATAAAATCATATCATTAAAAATATTTTATTTTTAGTTATTCATTATTTTTTTAGAGTAAGCTAGCACATCAAGCGTTTAGAATGTATATTAAAACATAGACAATTTAAGAAAAGGAATTCGCATACATCTATTGTCAAACAAATGTGATAACATTTTCAAAATCTAGGTATCAAAATGAAAAAATTGTAGTTAAGTAAGTGAGCAAGCAAGCAAGTAAGGAAGGAAGAAAGTAAGTAAGTAAGTAAGTAACAAACTATTTCTTGAATTCACCTCATTGATATAAAATACAGAAATTTACATGCACACAGAGACAACCCACACACACACACACACACACACACACACACACACACACACACACACACACACACCACACACACACACACACACACACACACACACACACACACACACACACACACACACACACACACACACACACACACACACACACACACACACACACACACACACACACACACACACACACACACACACACACACACACACACACACACACACACACACACACACACACACACACACACACACACACACACACACACACACACACACACACACACACACACACACACACACACACACACACACACACACACACACACACACACACACACACACACACACACACACACACACACACACACACACACACACACACACACACACACACACACACACACACACACACACACACACACACACACACACACACACACACACACACACACACACACACACACACACACACACACACACACACACACACACACACACACACACACACACACACACACACACACACACACACACACACACACACACACACACACACACACACACACACACACACACACACACACACCAGAGAGAGAGGACACACACACAGCGACGACACACGCACAGAGACGGCACACACACACACAGACGACACACACATAGAAAAGACACACCCACAGAGAAGACACGCACAAAGAGACAACACACACACACACACAGAGACGACACACACATAGAGACGACACACTCACAGAGACGACACACACACACAGAGAAGACACACACACAGAGAGACAACACACACACACACAGAGACGACACACACATAGCGACGACACACGCACAGAGACGACACACACACAGAGAGAAGACACACACACACAGAGACAACACACATACACACACAGAGACGACACACACACAGAGATGACACACACAGAGAGAGATGAGACACACACACAGAAACGACAAACACAGAGAACGACACGCACACAGAGACAACACACACACAGACGACACACACATAGCGACGACAAACGCACAGAGACGACAAACATAGAGAGACAACACACGCACAGAGACGACATACACACACACACAGAGAAACGACACACGCACAGAGATGACACACACAGAGAGAGATTAGACACAAAAAAACACACAGACAAAAAACAAACAAATATATAAGACACACACACACAAAGAGATGACACACACACACACACACACTGTAAAAACACATACAGAGAATATCCGCGCACAGAGAGGACACACACACAAAGAAACCCCCCACAAAGAACAAAACGCACACAGAGACAACACACACACACAGAGACGACACACACACATAGCGAAGACAAATGCACAGAGACGACACACACACAGAGACGACACACACACACACAGACGAGACACACACACACACATAGAAACGACAAACACACATAGAAACGACACACACACAAATACACGACACACACACACACACACACAGATATGAAACACACATAGAGACGATACACGCAAAGAGAGGACACACACACACACAAAGAAAACAAGCACAGACACCCCGCAAACAGACACAACACACACAAAAAAACGACACACACACATAGCGACGACACACGCACAGAGACGACACACACACAGAGACGACAAGACACATAGACGACACACACACACAGAGACGACACACACACAGAGATGACACACACACACAGAGAGACGAAACACACATAGAGACGACACCCGCACAGAGGAGACGACTTAGAGACGACACACGCACAGATATGACAAACACACAGAGACGATACACATAGAAAGAGAGACGACACACACACACACACACACACACACACACAGACGACAAACACACAGAGACAATACACACAAAGAGACCACACATACACACACACACAGATACGAAACACACAAACAGACGACACACGCGCAGAGACGACAAACATACAGAGAAGACACAAAAACAGAGACGACACACCCACAGATATGACACACACAACCAAACCAGAGATAACCAAAAAGTTGGGTTGATCTAGGTTCACTTAGAGGGGCGCACCACTATAAGTGAACCTAGATCAACCCAACTTTTTGGATATCTCTCTCACTATGACTCTGTTTGTGTGTCGTGTCTCGTCTCTATGTGTGTGTCATATCTGTGGGTGTGTCGTCTCTGTTTTTGTGTCTTCTCTGTATGTCTGTCGTCTCTGTGTGTGTGTCGTCTCGGTGTGTGTGTCATCTCTGTGTGTGTGTGTATGTCTGATCTCTTTGTGTGTGTTGTCTCTGTGTGTGTGTCGTCTCTGTGTGTGTGTGTGTGTCGTCTCTCTGTGTGTCGTCTCTGTGTGGTTGTCATCTCTGTGTGTGTGTCGTCTCTAAGTCGTCTCCTCTGTGCGTGTGTCGTCTCTATGTGTGTTTCATCTCTGTGCGTAGGTGTGTCATCTCTGTGTGTGTGTCGTCTGTGTGTGTGTGTGTCATCTCTGTGAATTTGTCTTCTCTCTGTGTGTTGTCGTCTCTGGGTGTTTGTCGTCTCTGTGCGTGTGTCGTCGCTATATGTGTGTGTCGTTTTTGCGTGTGTGTTGTGTCGGGTTGGGTGTGGTGTGTTGCTTTTTTCTTTGTGTGTGTGTGTGTCGAATCTGAGCGCGTATCATCTCTATGTATTTGTCGTTACTGTGTGTGTGTGTGTCGTCTCTTTGTGTGTGTGTGTCGACTATAATTGAGTATGTAGTATCTACTTGTCTGTGTGTGTGTCTCGTATCTTTGTGTGTGTGTGTGTCATGTATGTGTGTGTGTCTTTTCTATGTGTGTGTGTGTGTCGTCTCTGTGCGTGTGTCTTCTCTGTGTGTGTGTAGTCTCTGTGCGTTTGTCGTCGCTATGTGTGTGTCGTCTGTGTGTGTGTGTTGTCTCTGTGTGAGTGTCGTTCTCTGTGCTTGTTGTCTTTGTGTGTGTGTCATCTCTGTGAGGGTTTCTTATCTTTATGTGTTTCGTATCTGTGTGTGTGTGTGTCATCTCTTTGTGTGTGTGTGTCTTATATATTTGTATTTTTGGTTTCTGTGTGTGTGTGTGTGTGTCTCGTCTCTCTCTCTCTGTGTATCATCTCTGTGTGTTTATGGTCTGTGTGTGTGTCTGTGTTTCGTCTCTGTGTGTGTGTCTTCTCTGTGTGTGTGTGTCGTGTCTGGGAGTGTGTCGTCGCTATGAGTGTGTCGTCTCTGTGTGTGTGTTTGTTGTCTCTGTGTGTGTGTCTTCTCTGTGTGTGTGTGTGTCTGTGGGTGTTTGTTTTTGTTTTTTTTAGTTTGTGTGTGTTGTTGTGGTTGTTTTTTGTGTTGGTTTTTTGTTTATTTTTTGTGTTTGTGTGTGTTTGTTTGTGGGTGTGTTTGTATATGTCGGGGTGGGTGGGGGTGTGTGTGTGGGTGGGTGTGTGTGTGTGTGTGTGTGTGTGTGTGTGTGTGGGTCTGTGGGGGTGTGTGTGGGTGTGTGTGTGTGTGTGTGTGTGTGTGTGTGGGTGTGGGTCGATGTGTGTGCGTCAGTGTGTGTGTGTCTCGCAGTGTGTTTGTGTGTGTGTGTGAGTGAGAGGGTGTGTGTTTGTGTGTGTGGGGGGGTGTGTATGTGTGTTTGTGTGCGTGTGAGAGGGTGAGAGGGAGTGAGAGTGTGTGTACGAGTGTGTGTGTGTATGAGAGTATGTTAGTGTATGCATGCGTTTGTGTGTGTGCGTTTATGTGTGGGTTGTCTCTGTGTGTATATAAATATCCGCATTGTACATCCATGAGATGAATTCAAGAGAGTTTGTTACGTAACTACTTTGTCACTTACTTCCTTAATTACTTGCCTACTTGCTTACTAACTTACCTACAATTTTTCATTCTGACGACTAAATTTTGACAAAGTTATCCCATGTGTTTGACAATGTATGTACGCAAATTCATTTTCTTACATCGTCGATGTTTTAATAGACATTCTAATTGCTTGATATGCTAACTTACTCTAAAAAATAATGAACACCAAAAAGTGTAATATTTTTAATGAAATAATGTTATGTGGAATGTTAATATAAAAATATATTATGATACATAATTAACATCAATGAACAACTTTGGACATTTTGAATTTGTTCCATAAAATAGTTCACCATGTTCTCTCTTGATATTGTAGTTATTGTCTTCTCTTAGTTCGTAATCAGTAGAATAATCATTATTCCATTTTGAATCATACACAATTTTTACTGGTGTCTCATAAACAGGCTCAATATGCTTTTCGTCTTTGGTATTATTTGATTCATTGACTGTTTGATCAATGTCAGTAACGTTTGCTGGTGCTTTGTTTTTCATCGTTTCATCTTTATATTCCATAGTGATATTTTCTGACAATACCCTTTTTATTTTTCTGGCAATTTCACTGTCTATTATCACATTATTTTTACACAGGTAACAGTTTCGGCACGTAGACAAGATATGGTTTACGATATTAGTAGCAGAGTAGGCCTTTCTTTTCCTCTTTGCTTTCATTTGAATGCTAATACCTAAAAGCCGACGAAAGGTTCTATCAATAGGTAGCATGTTACCTATAGCACTAGCATGAAGATACCCCTCTTCATCAACTATTATTTTTATGTAGGCATTCTTTTTGAGTATTAAAATCTCTGAAAATGACACATTTGCATATCCACTATTTCTATAATTGAATTTTTTTATTAGTCAAAATAAATTTAATTCTATGGTGTCATGACAACGCGCGCATACGTTTCCGATAGTGCTATCACTTGTACTTGTTTCATAGTTCAAATAGTTTTCCTTCTCAGCATTCAATGCTACAATAACACTAGCATGTGAACACATTTCTAATGGGGGGTCATCCACATGTTCAATAGACATTTCATCTTTGCTATTATTTGGTTCATTAATTATTTGATTAATGGCAGTGACGTTTGCTGGCACTTGGTTTTTCATCGATTCATCGTTATATTCCTTCGTGATGTTTTATGCCAATGCTCTGTTTATTTTTCCGGCAATTTCACTGTCTATTACAACATTATTTTTACAAAGGTAACAGTTTCGGCACGTCGACAAGATATGACTTATGAAATTAATAGAAGAATATTCATGTCTTCTTTGATCTTCAGTGGAATGCTAATACCCGAAAGTTGACGATGGGGTGCAACAAAAGGTAACGTGTTACCACAAGCACTGTCAAGAATAACTCCCTCTTCATAAAATATTATTTTTATGTTGTAATTTTATTTGAGGAATACCATATCTGAACATCTCGCTCTCGCAAATACGTCATAACAATCGAGGAATTTTTTTTGTAAACAAAAGGGACTAAGTTATTTATTGTAATGACAATACACACATACATTTCCAATAGTGCTACCATTTTTACTTGTTTCATAGTTTAAATACTTCTCCTTGTCAGCATACCAAAGCTACAGTTTAGCTCTCCAGTCACGAGACAAGAAGGGGTATATTTGTTAGAACTCTTGTCTTGGAAATTTTCATAAACAGGGGTGTTTTCCTCTTCTTACCCATAGTGAAGTTATTTATTTATTCTCGCGGCTGGTCAACTCTGTCAATATGGGGCTTGCAATTCGTTTAAGTTGGTGCACCTATTATTGCTTCCTTATGTGCGCTTTGGATTAAGAAATTTATATGTGTGCTTTTAATTTGCTTTTAGGATATTCAAATTGATAATTTCTGCATTATGGCTTATCTTTCTCTAGCTTTCGACTCAATTTACGGTTTTATTTTTACAGTTTAAAATTTATCTTGCGTCTGTTTTTTTTTTCAAGGTTGAGTTAACGGGCCAAAACATGTGGCTTAGATACCACAAATTTCAATGTATTTTAAGCCGTGGGTTTTATTTGTTTTTTATATGAGTTAATTCTTTTGTGAATAAGAATGTGTGGCGCTTCTGTCTGCATTTCTTTATAACACTATTAATTATTCAATGATATTTCCTTTTGTTATTTGGTGTTAATTGTTACTGCTCTGTCTTAAAGTCTGGGGAGCTTTTGCCCTCTTATTTATTTGGTTTAGGTTTACAATGACTTGAATGTAGTTCCTTTTATGGTTGTTTTTATATATTATGACTCTAATATGTTTCAAAATGGAGGGCTCGGTCAAGTTCACCTGTTGTGTGTATGTTTAATTTATATTTTACCCCTTAGGTACGTGTTTTTACTATACTAGCGCTTGTTTGTGGTTCTTTGTCCGGGGCTAAGCCCCCTGAAATTTGAATTTACTAGTAAAACGTTTTTTTTTATTTTTTTTTTGGGCGGGGGGGAGGGCAAATAAAGAATGAAAGTGTACTCACATTGAAAATTGACGAATCCATTGTTTTCAAAGTTAATAATATGTAGTGTACTATAAACAATGTGTTAAAACATAATGAAAATTGGAATGCAGTGTATGGACATTTTATAGGGTTTTTGCTTGAGTACATTATACCTTGCCAAGTTTTTAAAAAAACCAACTAATCAGGTTACTATATGGAATTATCGCCGCTCTCTCTTACTAATTGACCCCAAAAAATGAGTGTCACATTAGAAAACCCGTCTGCTTAGGCATATACCATTCCCAGTAATAGGTGACTGACCCGTGGTAAGGCATATTACGCAATCATTCGTGAAATCAGCATATAGGTTACTACTAAAGTCTATAGACAGGCAGCCAACAAAGGGACAACAAACATTTCTTTCATGGTTTTTCCCTATTCTGCTCTCTTTCCTTTGGTTTCCGCATAATTACTTTATAGTCCCAAATTTCCAGGGGGCCATATCCCCCCTGCCCCCTTGCTGGCACCCATGAGAGGGAGCAAGGCCATCCAGAATGGTTCCCTTAGCAGATATTGCGAATCTTAAACTTTTACCAGATGAGCTTTTAGACCATAACTAAACTAATTTCCTAATTGTGAATTTTCCCAATCACTGCTTGTTTCATATTAAGTTCTATATAATTGAACCACTTCCACTGTGCCACAACATGTTTTTTGTATCCCAAGCCGTGCCTAAGTTGTACGTCCATCTGCAAACAGTTTCCGATTTTTTTTAAATTTAATTTGAGGTAACATTTACCAGAAAATAAAGAATGATTTTATAAATGCTCTCAGTAGTCCGAATTAGGTTGAGGATATTCTAAATAAATGAAATAAAAAATGCCGTTTACAATAAATAAGTATATGATTAGTCCAACGACTTTCATAATAGATTAGAGGAGTTTAGTATAAAAAACAATTACCTTCAGTTGGAGTTGAACCCACAGCATCCTGCTGACTACCTACATTTTATCTCTTACACAGTGCCAAAGTTTGCATCCATACTCAACTCTAACATCGTGGCAATCCCAATCCCTTGTCTTGCATCCCAAAAACAGCCTCTAGTCATGCCTCCACACAAAAACTATTAATTGCCTGTCCTCTTTTTTTTCAATCATCTTCATTTATTATATTCCAACGTATCTGGATCATATAATGGCATCGGCGTCGAAGTGTTGACTCGAAGTTGAATGAAATGGGTTCAGTCAAACAGTTCGGGGTAACGAACTGTTTGACTGAAGGAGTGACCCAGCTCAATAGTAATCGAAACTCTAAGAAACGAAATACCAATAGATACCAATAGATCTGCAAAAATGTGGAATTTTGTATTTTTTGCCAGAAGAAAGATCACGGATGTGTGTTTATTTGTTTTTTGTTTTGTTGTTTTTTTTTCTCAGGGATGATCGTATCGACTTTGTGGTCCTAGAATATCGTGGGAGGGCTCATTCGAACGGAAATTAAAAGTTCTAGTGTCCTTTTTAAGTGACCAACAAAATGAAGGGCAACTAGGCCTCCTGCCCTGCTCATTTTTCCCAAAGTCATTTTTAAAGAATTGGAACAAAATTCAAACTTTAGCGTAAAGAGCGAGGTATTGACTAGGGGGCGAACCCCCTAATGTACGTACTAAAAATATATGAATATAGAAGTTCGTTACGTAAGTTAATTCCTAAGTTCCGTATATTAATTACTAATAAAAACGTTCGTAAATAAAATTAAACAACTTTCGAGAAAGCCATTTAAAGAAATAAAAGTAAAATTAATATGTAAATTTTGTTTTAATTATTCATGTACGGTGAGCCAAAATAAAAACCTACATTAATTCAAAAACGTTCAAAAATTAAACAAAAAAAACAATCTTTTTAACTGAAAGTAAGGAGCAACATTAAAACTTAAAACGAACAGAAATTATTCCATATATGAAAGGGGCTGTTCCCTCCTCAACGCCTCGCTCTTTACGCTAGACTCTTTCTCACAATGCTATATTTTAAAACAATAAAAAACTTTAGCGTAAAGAGCGAGGCGTTGAGGAGGGGACAGCCTCTTTCATATACGGTATAGTTTCTGTTAGTTTTAAGTTTTAATGCTGCTCCTTACTTTCAGTTAAAAATCGTGTTTTTTATTTAATTGCTTAAAGGAACCCACGGCCTCTTGCTAACTACTTGCACTTCTGTCTCTTGTATAGCGTCAAAGTCTGCCTTCGTATTTTTTTTCTTACCATCCGAAATAAATAAAAAAATAAATAAGTAACAATCTAACATACCTTTAGTTTTTTTTTCATGACCTTTATTTCAAAATGTTCAATGTACAGAATGAAATGGACTTGCTTTTTTTTCTTTCTGTTGATACTAGCTTATTCGAGAGAAAATTTTGTCTCTTGATTTATTAAAAGCAACACAGACTGTCTCGCAGTGCTTAGTTGAGCGCTAACAATTTATTTCATTATTTGCTGATGTCGACGTGTTTTGATGGAATATCTATATTCTTTCCTGTCAGCAATGCTTTTAGCTGAAAAGAATTTAGCTGAATCCCCCAAAGCTCCTTTCCTCTAACTATGGGAGATTAATAATGTATATTTGTATAAAAATATTTATGTACAAAAGCGAGAAAAACAAGCATACCTATAACAGACAAAATTTATATCTGTGATATACCTATTTGTCAAAAAGGGATACTAAAGGTATTGACCTAGTCAAAAGAAAAAAAATGGGAAGCTAGAGCTCCAAAATAATAGCTGTGATGGAGGGAGGAATGTAAGATTCCCGAAATTTCGACATCTTTGTAATATTTTCAGCCCTCCCAAAGATGATAACATGCTCTTCCATGTTTGAACCCTTCCTCCAAAGTAAAGTTCCGTAATGGGTCTTGGCTAAAATACCCCTTAAGATTTGATAGATGTGTTATATAACTTTTTTTGTTTTTTTGAATAGCTATGGGACGAAATAAATGTCTACCCATTACATAATGAAGCAAAAAATGGCCGGCGTTAAAACTAAAAAAATGATTCTTAGTTTTATGGGAATCCAAGTCTCTGCATTTGATACCCATTTTAGAAATTCTAAAGATTACAGAAAGATTTCAAATGCATAGAGGGTTATTGGTTGATTGACAGAGAGGTAGCCATGGTCTCTGTAAGAACTTTTACTAGTGAGATTTGTCTTAACGTATGAATCTCTGAACATGATTTAGGATGAAATATTGAAATATTAAATTCCATCTTAAGAGATTTGTCTACGACCAAAATGAGCAAAATTAGGTTGTTTGAAAAAAACTATAAAAAAATCATTTTATCTCCAAACGCAAGTGTAGCACAGAAATACCTCGTGCATTGCTTCTAAAAATCTAAAAATATTACAGACTGAAAAATGACAGCATTCAAGTATTAACTTTTCATGTATACAAGTAGGACTTTCCATGTTATGATCACCACGCACTTTCATTTTAATCTAATAAAATTTCAATTTCCCTGTTATGTATTTGCACTTTTAGGGCATTTGAGCTTAGAGTGGTTTTTACAGTTTTTTTTAAACCTTTGAACGAGACGGGTCACTGATTGAATATTCCACTAGCAAATTAAATCATATCAAGAAAATGATCCTAAAAACCCACCCTTTTTTAAAGCCCCTCATAAACTGAAATTAATAATTCGCCGAATAATCATATTTATGAATCATTGTTTTGGTAATAATTCTATTTCAATTATTTTTGTGTTCATCTTTCTTTTACACTTGAAAAAGCAGAATATCATCGAAAGAATTAAGACTTCTTATTTAGTGAACATACCTATACAGAAGAAATAATCCATTCGGAATTGAGGTCAAACAAAAGGCTCGATTTTTAACCACAAAAAGGTTTCAACCAAACTGGTTGAACATTTGGTATACAGTATTTTTTTTTTAGATGATGAATATAAATTGATTTTTAAATCATAATTGGATTTCTATTTGAATCGTTAATTTATTAATTAGAAACTATGGAGCAAATAGGATCATCGGGGGCAAAAGTGAAGACTCTAATTTTTGAAGGTGGGTTAAGTTCAAAACTAAAAAATACGCATTATTTGTTATATATATTTTTTGTTATTGTTATTTTTATTCAGTAACTTATTCAGTAAATGATTAGCTTATCAGTTAAAACGACACAAAATTCATATTTTCTTCATCTCACGTTCTAAAACAAAAAAAAGGGAACGTAACATTGAAGAAACAGATTTATTTTCTCTTTTGAATGTCCAAGCGATCTCAGAGTCATTCATTTTAGTCAAAATCTCTTTTTTCATACTGTCCATGAATACAACTTATGCTCATTAAGCCGCTTTACCCTTTCATTTTGAAGATTACAGTTAAGCAATGAATGACACTAGAGCACAATTATGAATGCACAATCGCGACATTTTGGCTATAATTAATTTCAAGCAACATCATAAATTAGGTATTCATGTTTATTGTACTCATTTTTTTTACTAGCTTGAAAAAAGGGAACCATCATGGTTTTGGTTGACAAAAGCCAGAAGCCGTGATGGTAGAATGATTAAACAGATTAGGTCCCTATTTCCGTCTTAATAATCAGCTTAACGTAAAACTACTTATACAAAATGAAATGAAAGGGTAATCAAGGTGCCATTTATCACTAATTCAATGAATATAAAATGCTACTGTATGTCGTCTAGAAAACCCATTATGGGGTATTTAATTTCGAATTATCATCTTGTAATCTTTGCAGTGTCATTTTTATTATCTTTTTGCGAATTTTATTAGTGGCATGAAGTTGAATAACCTCTTCCAAGGTCACTGGTGTGTCCATTTTCGCCAAAGAATTGATCATCATAATTGGAACACATATATACATAATTGGAACACACACACACACACACACACATATATATATATATATATATATATATATATATATATATATAAAAAATATATATATATATATATATATATATATATATAATATATATATATATATAATATATATATATATATATATATATATATATATATATATAAATATATATATATAAAAAAAATATATACTACTAACAGCTCACCGCAGCACCAATCCGCCTGAGGCCGACACAGCTACGCACGCTCCTCCTCTATCCCAATCTATTCAAAGCTTTCCTTTTTATACCCTCCCAGGAAGTTCCCATTTCCTTTAAATCTTTCTTTATGACATCCTCCCACCCCAACCACGGACGACCTGCTTCCCGTTTAGCCCTAGACGGTTGGCCAAAAACGACAATTTTTGGCAATCTGTCATCCTTCATCCGCGAAACGTGCCCTAGCCACCTCAATCTTTCTTTCATTATAGCCCTAGAAAGTGGGATTTAACAACATTTTTCGTACAGCCTACTGTTTGAAATACGGTCAGTCTGTTGGGTACCCAGGACAATCCCTAAGCAATTTCTCTGGAAAACATCTAACAAATCTTCATCTGCTTTTCGGAGCGCCCATGCTTCAGAGCCATATTTGACCACTGTCATCACTGTAGCTTCTAATATTATATCCTTGGTTTGTAGAATTATCTTCCTATTCTTCCAAAATTTTTTTAACTGTGAAAAAACACCCTGAGCCTTGACTGTTCTACTTTTAACATCTTCACTGCTCCCATCGTCTTTACTAATAATACTACCAAGGTAAATGAAGCTTCTCACTTGATGTATCTTTTCGTTACCCAACATCACCTTTGCATCTTCACTTATTCCTAGCCTTATTTAAGAAACTCATTTACCAACCTATAAGCACCTGGAGCCTTATTATTTTTTAATTCTTTTTGTACTGTCACTAATTCCTCCTCACAAAACAAATCTTCCTTCACATCAAGGTATGACAAACTTTTTCACTTTCCTCTATATCTTTTCCTGTAACTCTATCTCGGTGCAGTAAATTCTCAAAATGTTCTGCCCATCTCTCTTCCACTCTTCCTTATCACTAATTGTGGCCCCATTCCTGTCTTTAATTGGGACAAGTCTGGATTGACTACTCCCTCTCATTATATTAACACGCCAGTACAATATTTTACTATTATGCCGTCTAGCTGCATCATCCAGATCCTCAGGAATTTTATCCATGGCCTCCACTTAAAACCTCCTTAGTCTATATTTTAATGCTTTCTCCAATTTCTTTACATTCCTTTTGTTTTCATATGATCTATCACTCAGATAATTCTTCATTGCTCCCACCGTCTTTACTAATAATACTACCAAGGTAAATTAAGCTGCCCACTTGATCAATCTTTTCGTTACCCAACATCACCTTTTCCTCTTCACTTATTCCTAGCCTTATTTAAGAAACTCGTTTACCAAACTATCAGCACCTGGAGCCTTATTATTTTTTTATTTTTTTTGTACTGTCACTAATTCCTCCTCACAAAAGAAATCTTCCTTCACATCTAAGGTGTCCCAAGCTTTTTCATTTTCCTCTATATTTTTTCCTGCAACTCTATCTCGGTTTAACAAATTCTCAAAATGTCCTTCCAATCTCTCTTTAACTCTTCCTTATCACTAATTGTGGCCCCATTCCTATCTTTATCTTTAACTATCTTTAACTATCGGGACAAGTCCGAATTGACCACTCCCTCTCAATTTTATTAATATGCCAGTACAATATTTTACTATTATGCCGTCCAGCTGCATCTTCCAGATCCTCGGCAATTTTATCCATGGCCTCAAATTCACTCATCCTTAGTTCATATTTTAATTCTTTCTCCAATTTCTTTACATTCTTTTTGTTTTCGTATGATCGATCACTCAGATAATTCTTGTACAAGTCCCTTCTCCTTTCTATTAAACATAATGCTTTTTCACTAATATTCTTAGCTGCAGTCCTAGCTTTCTTCCCTAAGACACCTTCGGCAACTTCACAAATTATTTTTCTAAAATCATTCCAACCATCTTCCACATTGTCATTTTTTAAACTCTCGAGTTTAGTATCCATCTGTTCCTGGAAAGTGTCTCTCAAATTCTCATCCTGGAGTCCACCAACATCATAAATTCCCGGGGGGTAGTTACCCTTCCGAAATTTCAGCTTTAAATTAACCCTAGACACTACTAGATGGTGATCTTTACTTTTAACATCAATAACAGCGCTGCTATATACCCGAGTATCTTGTATTGATCCTGCCAGTCTTCGGTTTACTATAACATAATCAATAAGGTTTGCTATGTTACCATCACGTGAATAACATGTTAACTTATGAGCCATTTTATGACCAAACAACGTATTGGTTATAACTAGATTGTTATACCTATGAAATTACAGCAGTCTGTATCCATTACTGTTTTCTTTTCCTAAACCAAATTTACCCAGGCTACAATACCATCTATCCCTTTTTCTACTGACCTGGGCGTTGAAATTCCCTAGTAAAAACATCATATTTCTACCTGGGACCCTGTCTATTTGCTCTTGTAACTGTAAGTAAAATTCATTTGAGTCACTAGTACCTCCGTCAGTCGGTTCTACAGGGGCACATACTACTATAACTGATGCCCTGAACTTTTTAGTCATAAAATGAGCAATTCGTATTCTATTATTAATACCTTCCCACCCTAAACAAGACTTAGCAGCTTCCTTATTCATCATGAGCCCTACTCCCTGTCTGTGTACCCCATCCTTCCTGCCTGAGTAAACAAATTCTATATCACCTATTTTCATGCTTCCTACCCCAGGGATATGAGTTTCTGAAACTCCGAATAATTCCAGTTAGAATCGTCTGATTTCGTCAGTCAAAATGTCGATATGATAGCCATTTTTTTGACGTCGTAACATTCCAAGTTTCAATTTTCATGTTCTTTAGATCATTAAAATTATTTCTGCCTCAGGAAAAAGCAATTGATCCCGGATACCAGTGCAAGACGGGGATTACATATCTTCTCAGATCTACATAGAATTGCTTAAGCTGGCTGAGAACCCGACAGCAAGAAGTCCCTGGGACCTCCAGTATGAACAGAGGCTTTGTGCAATCCTGGACTCATCTTGGTCACAACATGGTTTTCAACACATGGCGATACTCTTCTATCAACAAGAGTCGCAATCTTGCACAGACAATCTCAAGCCTATTACCTCCGACTCACTATATATTCATGAATACAAATATTATGCTACTATGAGGAGGCAGCCCATAGTAGATAAAATAGCTAGGAAGTAGTTTTTCAGTCCGAAAACGCTCGTCAAAACAGACCAAGCCCAGAAGAATTGTCCATTAATCAGAATCCTGTGCGAATGCTGTGTCGTTTACTAGGCTATAATTTCCTCGAGGAGCGCCACTCCTCAAGTGGGAATAGAGTTGACCGCAACGTATCCAGTTTTGCTGGTACCCCAAAAGGGTCGAAGCATCCCTTTGCAGAGGCTGTTGTCCGTAGATTTGGATCTTACGCCCTGCCGCAGTTGTTCTCCTATAGAGGATCCTCCCGAGATGGTGTTCTGCGTCACCATGCAATTTAACCCATTACTGGGAGAAGGTTTGCAACTCATGGGATGTGTGGACACGCCGGTGGGCCTTGTTGAGTGTACATTTGAGGGGCCTTCTTCCTCCTCTGCCTTTATTTATGGCCCCCAGGCAAGGGTGTCCCAGTTTCTAATATGGACTTCCAGGGATAAGTTCCCCCCTTGGTCCCTGCCTCCTATGGATGTACTCTATATATCTGTAAGGCGTTCCCCTATCGCCACCTGGGGCCACGCTGAGTGGCCTAGGAGAGGCCTCTTAAAGCTGCCGCATGGTAAATACACTCTATATCCTAGATAAATGGTATGTATAACCTATAACTTATAATCTAAAATCTATTTCCAACTTCCAACTTAAATCATGTTCTAACCTATACTATTTATCATGTATAACACTAGTATCCCCTCCCCGTTTCAAACGCATGTTAGGTCACGCAACACATCCCTTTGTTTTTCTGTGACAGCCCTCTGACGTCACGACAGCCATAGGGAAAATAGCATAAGATTTTAAACGCAAGCCCTGTTTCGTTACGGTACACACCTCTGTGTATTTCAAGCGCATGCCCTCTGAAGTCACGAAACACCCCTGTGTATTTCAAGCGGACCCCTGTTACATCACGCGATATACCCTCGCCTTTAAAGTGTCAGTTAATTGGAGCTACCAACCCCTCACGCCGTCACACCTTCGCAATGCGGTCACGACACACCCCTCAGGACTCCAATGACCTCGCATGACTTAGCTCGTTTCAAACGGACAGTTCTAATATGCTTGACGCAATTTTATGTAACCCTGCCAAAGGAACCCACGGGGGAATCCCCGCTTGTAACGTAACGACAGTTCACACCTTACATAATGATTGCACGTCACTGTCACGTAATACTTTTTTTGACATTTAATTTTTTCGCCCGAAACGCTCAATACATTTTTTCTTTCTTTCTTTCTTTAGTTCCTTTTTTCTGTAGTTCTTGATCCCACCAGGACTCGAAATGTCAGTTTTCTTCCAAGGGGAAGGCGCTCTAAGCAACACGACTAACAAGCCATTCCCAGTATTTTGTCCTACTCATTACACTCTAAAATTGCCCTATCGCGTTTGAGTGAAATTAAATAAAAAAACAAGTTTTTTTAACTAAAAGTAAGGAACGACGTTAAAACTTAAAACGAACAGAAATGATTCCGTATATGAAAGGGGCTGTCCCCTCCTCAAAACCTCGCTCTTTACGTAAAGTTTTTTATTGTTTAAAAAAATAGAGTAGTGAGAAAGTCAAACTTTAGCGTAAAGGAAGATGTATCGTTTCTTTGTGTGGGATATTAGATTTCACACTATCGTGACAATACGCCCCCCCTACCATGCAATACTGGAGGAATGAGGTTGGTATTAACCACAAATTTAAGACATATTAAGAGCCTTTAAGGAAAATACCCCGTTTTCATTGAGCTAAATTAATGAATATTTCACAATATCCTAAGAATGAACCCCACCCTCCACCTAGCAATCTATTCCAGAGGGCGCATTGATAATAGATGCAATATTTAGGCGTCATTGTGGCTAATAAAAGGATAAAATATAAACAATAATATGCGTAATTTAAAGAAAGATGGGGGAGAGGACTCAAAGCAAGTATTTCCCGAGAGCGAGCTTGATATTATAACTAAATTTTTATGCAAAAAAATACATCTTCAAATTGCAATACATATAACTTAACTCCATATCTATATCGATTTTCCTTGATATAAATAAAAAAACAAGTTTTTTTTTTAACTGAAAGTAAGGAACACGTTAAAACTTAAAACGAACAGAAATTATTCCACATATGAAAGGGGCTGTCCCCTCCTCAACGCCTCGCTTTTTACGCTAAAGTCTTTTATTTTTTATAAAAAATAAGAGTTGTGAGGAAGTCAAACTTTAGAGTGAGGAGGGGACAGCCCCTTTCATATACGGAATAATTTCTGTTCGTTTTAAGTTTTAACGTCTTTCCTTACTTTCAGTTAAAAAAAACTTTTATTTAATTTTTTTTTATTTAAAACTTTTTTTATTTAATTTTTGAACATTTTTGAATAAATGCAGGTTTTGATTTTGGCTCACCATACATGAATAATTAAAACAAAATTACATATTAATTTTACTTTTATTTCGTTAAATGGCTTTCTCGAAACTTGTTTAATTTTATTTACAAACGTTTTTATTAGTAATAAATATACATAACTTACGAATTAACTTACGTAACGAACTTCTATATTCATATATTTTTATTACATATATTAGGGGGTTCTCCCCCAGTCAATAACGCTCTTTAAGCTAAATTTCGAATTTCGTTCCAATTTTTTAAAAACAACCCCTTAATCACAAAAGCCGTTATTTAGAATAAATAGCTCTTATGAAAGTACTAAAATATATTTGGCTTAAAGAGCGAGGTATTGACTAGGGGGTGAACCCAATCATACCCGTAATATTTTCTGTTCGTTTTAAGTTTTGATGTTGCTCCTTATTTTCAGTTGGAAAACTTGTTTTTTTTTATTTTCAATTTCTGATCCTTTTTTTTAAATAATGCTGGGAAATCCGGCACCCCCTTCATAGCCATGTCTTTTCCCCAAGGAAAGCTTCCTTCATGGAAAGATCTTCCCACATAACCTCCAACCCACTATAAATTTTCTAGTGGGGAAGGGTAAAATTATATATATAAAAAGAAATCCCTATAATTGGGGGAGGGAGGGGGTCGTCTGGGGGGGAAGGAGGGGCGTTTTTCCGTCGCCAGCTGAGCACTGCCTTTTTTTATCTAGTCAATTTTCTCCCAGTGTTCTCAAATTTATAAATTTTTTTTCGTTGCGCAAAGCGATAATTTTCAAGTGTTTAAATTTTAAATGTTTTTTAAGTGTTATTCTCGCCCCTGCCGTGGCCCACCGCAGCCCGCAATATTGTGGCTTATAAAAGGATAACATATAAACAATAACATGCGTAACTGAAAGAAAGATGGGGAGAGAGGACTCCAAGCAAGTATTTCTAGAGAACCAGGTTGATATTAGAGCTAAATTTTTACGCAATAGAATACATAGTGAGACTACAATACACATAACTTAATACCATATTTTTATAGATTTTTCTTGATATTATATTCGCGCAGCTTCAAGTCAATGACAAATTTTAGAAACGAGCGCTTCTCATACGGCATTGTCACCTCTGAAATAATATGAAAAAGCCTTTTGAAAAGAATGGCTTGGCGTTGGGGTATTCAAAAAGCCTTAAAGTAAAGTTGTGTGGAAAAGGATGAGTACTTCAACTTGTAAAGTGGATTTAAGAGGGACATTACGTAAAGAACTTGTTCTGAAAAGATATGATAAAGCTTTTTGAAATGTGGGGGCCCTTCTATGTGTCAAGTGCACATAAAAAGTATTAAAATGGGGGCTCGGGGCCCTTTGGGGTTGGGTAGGAGGGCTGTTGGGGCATGGGGACCTCACAACACTGTTCAAATGGAACTTGTGTATTATAACGACCACAGAGTTTTACCCCAAATCATCTTCTAAATCATCTTCTAAAATCATCTTCTAAAATGTCTCTAACTGTTTCGCTCAAATAATCCCCTAAAATGTCTAAAACGGTTTCACCCAAATAATCCCCTAAAGTAATTTCAGTGTGTTCCTTTTGTTTTGGCATCCCTGTGCTGTCACATTTGAAATTCCTAGGAAACCCTTTCCCACGTTAATCTTTTCGTCTCATAGATGTTCCTAGCTACACTATTAAGGTTTCGATAGAATATTAATTTATCTCTATGACCTAAAGATCGAAGAAGCCGTATTTAAAAATAGAATTTCTATCTCTTTAGACTCCCGCAAAATTCCATGATAACAAGTGATGTCATTTCTATTTCTTGACACTAAAGATCAATGAATCCATATTTAAAAATATAATATTAATTTTTCTCTCTGACCTAAATACCGTTTATCCCTCCGACCTAAGATCAAAGAAGCCATATTTGTTTCTTTATTCCCCTTTCGTAAATCAATAATTCCCCTCTATTATGCAAATCAAGTTCTCGGAAATCCATTTCCCCTCAAGTCATAGATCACCCCCAGTGCCATTACACCTGGACGAACAACAAATAAATTGATCTTGACCTCATTAGACTCGATCGATCATCCTTGAATAAATTATAGCCCGTCAGCAATAGACTAAATTGTAGATGGCAGCACGGTGTTCTCGTGGGAGCTCATGATAGGTTACTACTATCGAATGCGCCCGTTTTGAAATTTCTATGACAACGCTTTCTACAAAAAAACATCATATGCCCCCAGGACATAACTTACAAACCTTACCCTGAGGGCTGTGGGGGAAATTGCATTCTCAAAAATGTAATTTTCAGAGTTTTTAACCATTTCGAACAAAATACTTATCTCAAAATTTTGATTGGATGTGTTTGGGGAAAGGGTGGGTGTGAGAGGGATATTAATTATCCTCCAATCACTATCGACTATTAAAAAGGGCGCAAGCCCTTTTAGTTTCCAATCGAATAAGCCCTTTTTGAAGTTTCTACGACAACGTTTTCTATAAAAAAACCTTATATGCCCCAAGGCCATAACCTACAAACCTTGCCCTGAGGGCTCTGAGAAGGTTATCCTTCTCAAAGACCTAATTTCTAAAACGTTTAACTTCGTTGAATAAAATTGCTATCTAAAATTTTGATTGGATGTGTTTGCGGAAAAGGTGGGTGTGAAAGGGGGGTTAGTTACCCTCCAATCACTTTCAACTATTAAAAATTACACTATCCCTCTGAAGTTTTAATCGAATGAGCCTTTGTTGATGTTTATACGACACCGCTTTCTATAAAAAGCCTTATATGCCCCCAGGGCATAACTTAAAACCCTTGGCCTGATGACTGTGAGGTAGAGTCCTCCTCAAAAACATAATTTCTATCTTGAAATCCACTACGCTGAACAAAATGGCTATCTCAAAATTTTGATTGGATGTGTTTGGGGAAATGGTGGGCATGGAAGGGATGTTTGTTGCCTTCCAATCACTTTCAACTATTAAAAAGGGTACAAGCCACTCCAATTTCCAATCGAATGAGACCTCTTCGAAGTTTCTACGACAACTCCTATACAAAATATTTTCAGCAAATTTTTGCCGAAAAAGCCCCATTAGTTGCGCGAGGGCTTAAACAAACCACACGGAGGGGTTGTCACTCCCTCAGAAGTGGGCTGCGGACGGTACCTGTGACGGTCGGGATGGTACCCACGGCAGGCCGCGGCAGGGACGACAATAACACTAAAAAAATTTTTATAAATAACACTTGAAAATTACCGCTTTGCGCAACGAAAAAAAATTATAAATATAAAACACTGGGAATAAATGACTAGATACAAAAGGCAGTGCTGAGTTGGCGACGGAAAAACGGGCCTCTTTCCCCGACAGACGGCCTCTTCCCTCCCCCAACTAGAGGGCTTTCTCCAGACCGAGTTTTTTCAGAGGTGGTGGGTACAATCTGGTTTGGTGGGTATAATCTGGTTTGGTGGGTATAATATGGTTTGGTGGGTATCATTTAGCTTGATGGGTACAGTCTGGTTTGGTGGGTATAGTCTGGTTTGATGGGTATAGCCCGGTTTGATTTTTCAAAGATAGTGACTATCCCAATGCATATAGGAAATACTTATACAGGGCATTACACCTTTTCAAAGAGAGTGAGAGCTATGCGTGTCAGAAAACCGGTGCGTCTTGTTTAGCAGCCAATATATTCAATTATTTTTTTGTATATATTCAGACTTCAGATTAGAATTTTTTACAGTTTGAATAGTTCATTCATTCTAGCAGTATCAAATATTTTTGCAAAAATTTACATTGATAGAGATATGGAATATTCTAAGCCACTTCTGGTGAGTAAAATTTTCGCATTATTATAATAAAACGAAATCTATTTTTTGTCTCACCGTTAAGTTAAGGAAGAATTTCCTTACTAACGCTTTTTTTTCACCGTGTTGTTAGCTCTTTTAAAAAGCATTTCGCTAAATATTTAAAACAGGATCAATCAGTTTCGCTATAATAAAAAGAAATCTATTTTTTGTCTCGCTATTAAGTTAAGGAAGAATTTCCTTCCTTACGCTTTTTTTTCACCGTGTTGTTAGCTCTTTTAAAAAGCATTTCGCTAAATATTTAAAAACAGGATCAGTCAGTTTCGCTATAATAAAAAGAAATCTATTTTTTGTCTCGCTATTAAGTTAAGGAATAATTTCCTTCCTTACGCTTTTTTTTTCACCGTTTTGTTATCTCTTTTAAAAAGTATTTCGCTAAATATTTAAAAACAGGATCAGTCAGTTTCGCTATAATAAAAATAAATCTATTTTTTGTCTCGCCATTAAGTTAAGCAAGAATTTCCTCCTTACGCTTTTTTTTCACTGTGTTGTTAGCTCTGTTATAAATCATTTCGCTAAAATATTTAAAACAGGATCAATAAGTTTCGCTATAATAAAAAAAAATCTATTTTTTGTCTAGCCATTAAGTTAAGGAAGAATTTCCTTCCTTACGCTTTTTTTTTCACCGTGTTGTTAGCTCTTTTAAAAAGAATTTCGCTAAATATTCAAAACAGGATCAGTCAGTTTCGCTATAATAAAAAGAAATCTATTTTTTTTGTCTCGCCATTAAGTTAGGGAAGAATTTCCTTCCTTTCTTACGCTTTTTTTCACTGTATTGTTAGCTCTTTTAAAAAAGCATTTCTCTAAATATTCAAAACAGGGTCAGTCATTTTCGCTATAATAAAAAGAAAATCCTTTTTTTTTTGTCTCGTCATTAAGTTAGGTGGGGGGGGGTTTGATAATGAAGGGTAGTACTCTCCTGAAAGGTAGGATTTTTATTTTAGAACGCTGTTGATCAATCATCACAGCAAAAACGAGCAAAATTGAATGAAACCCTCGATAATGCCGAGACAGGAGTAAACCAGCCAAGTGCCAGCTCTACACAAAGCTCTATGCAACCTGGCAGAAAATTCAAGAGAGAATGGACGCTTTCATATAATGCTTCAATCTCATCCGATCAAGATGGGAGGGACACTCCTCTTCATGCTTTACCAGGGACTTCAGATGTACAAGCGCAGTCAGAATTTGTAAGTGTATATAATTTTTTTTCTTTCCGAATTTTCAAAAATAAGGCAAATTTTCTCAATTACGTAGCTTTCGATGAGTAAAACTTAAATTCGTTTCTAAACTATTCTATTATAATCCTTTTTCATTAGCATTAACCAAATTAGCAGTATATAAAAGAATGGTTATAACACAGAACTAGCAAATAGCTTATTATACATTTATAAAACTTTACCTGTCATTTCTCTTCTAATCAAGATATTTTCTAATGCAAAAAATCCATTGTTTCTTTAAACAAACTAACTATATAAGCAAATAACTATTATTTCACTGTTGACAATCGAACAACCATTCTTAAACTGGGATATGTTTTTGCACTTAGCTTTGTGCGTATCCAGTTCTTATCAAATGTCCCATCAGGAAGCTTGGATGTTAATCCGACGGGTATAAATTTGAATGCTTATCGTTCGTCACATAGTGGGTTTCAAATAACAGGATATTCATATTAGGTAAAATATTCACGCAGGAAAAAGGTTCTTAATAATTTCCAAATGTGTCATCTCAATGATGTCAAAAAACATTATTTGAGCAAAAACGTTTTTGGACATTTCGAAGAAACAGTTAGAGACATTTTAAGAGATGTTTTCGAAAAGGATTTGAGACTAAAACTCTTGGTTCGTGATAATACACAAGTTCTATTTGAAAAGTGTTGTGAAGTCCAATGCCCCAACTTGAAAGAGCTTCGATCCACCTACCCCGAAGGAAGCTCCCG